>NC_088871.1:19093972-19183699 GCF_032884065.1 Artemia franciscana | reverse complement strand
AGAATAAGTCTTTTAAAATTAATCTCTGAAAAATAATATAGATCATCAAGAATAGTAATTATTTGAATAACTTCAAATATTTTCTAAACATAAGGTACAAAACGTTGGTAGTAATTATTTGAATAGTTCTAAATGTTTTCTAAGCGTAAGGCAAAAAATATTGTTGTGCCATTAGAAAGTAATTTTACAATTGAAATTTGAGTGGTGAAATTTGTGGTATTTGGTGAAGTTTGGAGCAGACTTTATAATCATAAATAGCTAACATCTCTACAAATTGCACACGAGAATGTAATTAAAAAAAAAAGAAATAAGAAAAGTGTTACTTACAGTTTTGTAAGGAGTGGCAAAAAGCTCAATCAAGCAAATTGACCATCATGTGCATTTACCACGGAAGTATGAAATCAGAAACAAGAATGGAACAACTATACGAATTATGATTTATTTGAGACAACTTCCTGCTGATCAAAACTTTATTAAATTGGTACGCACTCTATATTACGTGCTCTACAAATAAAGAAAAGGCTTTTCCACAATGATCACACTTATGGGTATTTGGTTCATCAAGAGGTAACAACGTGTTTTGTTTTTATCCAACTTGAAAACTTTGCCTTTGAAAGCCTTTTTATCATTAAAGTTCAAAAACAATATTACAGCAATTACATAAACCATGGTTTATTCAAGACATTTACATGCTAATTAAAAACTTTAGTTGATTGGAGTACTTGTTTATGACTTCGCCGCTTTATAAATAATGGAGAGACCTTTCCACTATCACTACACTTGTGGGTATTTTGTTCATTAAGATATAGCTTCATATATGTTTTCGTCAAAATTATTGAGTTTTTCATTAAATGTATTTTAATTATTCTGTCAATAAAACAACAAGACAGCAATCACATGCGTTTGATTTTACTCAAGACATTTTCACGTTTATCAAAAACTTTAATAAATCGGTGTACCTGTCTATGACTCCGTAATTTTATAAACGATGAAAAGACCAGCCCACAAACATAACACTTATGAGCATTTTGTTTATCAAGATGCAACTTCATATGTATTTTTAATCGGGCTTTCCCTTTCAAGCCAAGTCCACATATTGTACACTTTACATCAGGAGTTGAAGGATTAGTATGCATTTTCACATGTCTGTTAAAGGAACTTCCAATTGAAAAACTTTTTCCACAATATTGACAAATTAATCTAGTTTCACTGTGTTTTGCTTTCGTATGATATGCATGATGGACTTTAGTTGGAGAAACAAATCCACATGCTTCACAAGTAATTGGCTCAACATCACAACCATGAAGCGCAGCTCGGTGTACTTTTAGCGCAGACGGTGTAAAACAAGGTCTCCCACAAATATCGCATATATACTTAGCTTGACCTGATTTATTTACTTTTTTTGCTTGTTTTCCAACAAGTTCTTTCACAGATACGTCATTTGATCTTATCTTAAAGCGGGTGTCCAATATTCTTACTGGTTTTACTTTATTGATTTTACTAAGCTCAGGAATAGATGTATCTGTTTCTTCCTCATTTTCATTTACAAACGAAGTTGATTCAGATTCCTCACATTCATTTGAGCTACCATCCATAGCTGACAAAAAAACATAGGATTCAATGTCTTCAGAGTCAAATTTTCCAATGTCATTTGGCTTATGCGTCTCTTTTGACTTAATTTCATCATTGTTAGGGAAAATGAAACTATAATTGTCATTATTTGCATCTGTTTTAATCTCATCACCTGCACTATTTACTGAAGGCTCATCTGTCTGACAATCTGAACAATCAAAATGAACGCTCTCTTTGTGTTCTGCCTGTGAATCTTCTACGCCAAAATGAGACTTGTTCAAATGATCATGTGTTTGACTTTTCAATTCTAAAGAACAAAATCTCTCATGGACAACCATTCTTCCATGAACACTGTGTTCATGAGGCCCAGGCTCAAAACAAAAAGCACACACGAATTTGGCCTCATTAGGGGTTAATACAGCTTTCCAGACATTTGAACAAAGGGTAAGATACCCTTCCACCTGAAGTCCACCCATTACCAGCTTTAAAACCTGAAAAAATAAGGACTTACATTGAATACAACAGGTCAGAAACAATAAACACAACAAACATGTTTCTGGGGTCTGGCGTATTCCCCCAGAAAAAATTTACCTAACAATTTCCCCATGGAAAATTCTCCCAGCATGTAAGAATTGAGCAGTAAAAGAGAAATTAGAACAAACAAAAAAGAATGAATAAAAGAAGAAATTATGAAAGTTATACATCAATTCCAAAATACAAGAAGAATATGCATGTATTTTGTATCCATAAATATATTTATATGGCGTAGAATGAAGAAGCGAATTGTAACTATAAAGAATTTTGATTATAATTAATGTATGAGAAAATTGGTTTTAGATGCCGATTCCAAGTATATAAAGTTCAGTAAGTTTAAAGTTCCAGATATAACTTTTGCCACAAGCCAGAGAGAATTTGCTTTATTTTTGAAAAAATGGGGAAAACACCTGAAAAAAGGCGTCATCTTTAAGAAAATTACATCATTAAATTCAGAATATTAGAGAATCCTACTGTTGTGGTTCTAGGCTCCTATTTAGGAAAATGCAGAATTAATTTTTTTCCCAGAAGAAAGACTACGGATGTGTGTTTATTTGTTTTGGTTTTTGTTGGTGATCGGATTGATCCGATAGTCATGGAAGATCGGGACAGTACTCATCCGAATTGATATTAGAAGTTCGATAGTCTTCTTGAAGTCACTAAAAGGATTGCTCCACGGAAAAGGGCATTTTGTGGCAACAAACAAAGACTTTGCAGCATACAGGACCAATTTGATATCGATTATAATTCTGAGATAGCCAATCGGTTTAAAAGTATACAAACACTTCATATTGAGCTTCCAAGTTATGAAAAAAGAAATACCTCACGGTTGTGCATTAATTCCTGAGAACTCACATAGTCCATACAAGTAAAGGTACTTCAGACTGGAAAACTTTTTGATGTGTGCCTAGCAGACAGTACCCTATACTTTTTTTTGTGAAGAGAACCTGATTACTTTTTGAAAAATTTCTTTAATTAAAGTATTGCTTACTTGTTTGGAATAAGGAACTCTGTCAATTTTAGCTTTGCTTGGCTCTGACTTAAGAGTTTAACCCCTTGTTATTTAAATCAAAAATTGCCCCTTAAAGGTACTTCAGACTACAAAACCTTCTGACGTACATTTAGCGAACGACATCCAAACGATATCCAATACTTTTTTTTTGTGAACAGGGATTGATTACTTTTTAAAAACTTTCTTTACTTAAGCTATTGCTTGCTTGTTTGGAATAAGGAACTCTTGTCAATTTTAGCTTTGCTTGGCTCTAGCTTAAGAGTTTCACCCCTCGTTATTTAAATAAAAAAAATTCCCCTTAAAGGTACTTCAGACTAGAAAACTTCCTGATGCCTTGACAAGGGATAAACTGACATCATAGATCGTGACGTCCCTCTCCCAATGTTTCCAGCCAGTCGGATAAAAAATGTCCCGGTCGTCATTTATATTTCCTGTGTCCTGGTCTGTATATACATTCGTTTTTGAATTGGAAAATGATGAAATAAATTTTTAGTTTTTTTTTCCTTTTTTTCTTTTTAGTTTTTTTTTAGTTTTTACCTTTTTTTTAGCTTTTTTAGTTTTTTTTTGTAGTTTTCACCTTTTTTATTTTTTTTTAGTTTTCTTGTTCTCCTTTATTTTTAAGTTTTTTCCTTTTTTTAGTTATTTTTTCTTTTTCAGTCTTTTGTATTAATGCTAAAGCCAAGGTTCGAGCCTGGAACCTCTCGGACCAACTCAGCTACTTCGGCTTGAATACATTCGTTTTTGAATTGGTATATGATGAAATTGATGCAGTTTTTTTCCTAGTCTGACGTCAGTCGACAGAGAGACAAACAACTTATTTATATATATATATATATATATATATATATATATATATATATATATATATATATATATATATATATATATATATATATATATATATATGCATATACAATATAAGCAACAACTACAAAAAAAGAAAAAAGAAGAAGAGAACAATAGAACAAACCTGAACATAGAGAACATTTCTGAGGCCTGGGAGTCAAAGCGCGGAGAAGACAGCCATACACCATGAACAGAACTTAGGGGACATCAACTCCTCAGAGGAAAAAAAGTTATTCTATTTGATATTTTATTAAATGATTCTTAAGAATCCTTTTAAAAGTCCCAAACGAGTGGCATCTCTGTGCTGAAGAAGGTAATGAATTCCAGACCTGTTGAAGCAATGAGGGGATTGAAATCTGATCAAATAGTAGACGTAGGCGGAATGCAGATATTTTTTGAAGAACGAAGGCTATATGGAGCTGAATCAGAAATAAACATAGGAGTGTTCCGAAGAGATTTTGGAAGATTGCCGTGAAGCTGATGAAAGACAAAAGAAGAACAAGAAATAATGTAAATAGACCATAGACCTAAGAGCAGTGTTGGTGAAAAACGGTTGGTGTCCATAACCAGACGCCGTGCTTTCTTATACATGACAGAAAGTGACCACAGTGTAAACGGGAAAGTAGATATCCATATAATGGGGCAATAAGAAACATACGACTGGACAAGACAGAAAAAAATAAGTTTTAGAATAGATCGGAATGTGTGTCTAAGTTTTTGAATGATACCCAAAATTCGTGAGAGCTAATCCTGCCTATATGGTTTCTGAATGAAAGGTTCTCATCAAGCAGGGATATCAAGAAACCGGACCACGCAATTCTCTGGTCTACACAAGGAGCCTTGTGACACATGAAGGAGTGTAAGCTGAGGGAAAGCTATACCAATTCGAGAAAAAATAAGAAAATGTGACTTACCAACATTCAAGACCAAGTAATTCGCATTAAATCATGAAATAACTCTCTTGAATAATGCCACAAGGTTAGACTTGATATCACATTCCGTCTTTCCAAGGGTCCCAAGAGTGGTATCATCAGCAAAAGCAATAAGAAAATCTTCATTAGAAGTAGTATTGGAACACAACCGAGCATCAGGATGGCACAGCTTGTAGCAAGTGCCATTTGGCGGTAAAAAACACCAGGGACCTGGTGTTTTTACCGCCGAATTCAGATCATTAACATAAGTCAGAAATAAAATGGGACCAAGAACAGATCACTGAGGGACGCCATAGTATACTTCAGAAGGGCTCCAGAAAAGGAGATCAATTGAAATAAGCCTATCAGATAGATATGAATCAAACCAAAAAAAAGCGTTTGATCTAATACCAATATGCGATAGTTTCCAAAGAAGAATCCAATGAGTCAAGGAATGAAAAGCTTTACGAACATCCAAAAATAAAGCTGCCGGGATATAAACCAGAATCTATTGCCAAATGAATGAAATTCAAGAAAGCCCCGCAAGGATGCTCCGTAGAGTGTCTCGCTAGGAATCCAACCTGGAGATCATGCAAAAATTCTTTTGTATCCAGAAAACTAAGAAGTCTGGATAGCATAGCCTTCTCAAAAATTTTGCTGAAAACAGATAGGAGAGAAACTGGCCTTTAATTAGCTCAGGATCACTCTGAGAACCACCTTTATACAGCCCTACAACCTTAGCACGCTTGAGAGATTCAGGGAAAATTCCTTTCTCGAAAGACATATTGACAAGCTTAGTCAATGGTGACAGAATAGCAGGCAGAATGGCACGGATAACCCTTGTAGGAATTTTGTCTGGTCCTGAAGAGGATGATTTTTTATAAGCATTCATGATACGAGCTACCTCAAATTTAGAAAAAGAATTCAAGACCATCGACTTTAAACATGAGGGTCCAAGATAGGCTCTGTAATCGCAACAAAAAGTTGCAGAACTTGCAGAGGAAGTAATTGCCTTCCCTATATTAGCAAAATAAGAGGTAAGCTCTAGCTGAACATCTGCATCTCTATGGACAGTTTTACGATCCTCTTCAGGGCCAGACAAAATTCCTACAAGGGTTATCCGTGCCATTCTGCCTGCTATTCTGTCACCATTGACTAAGCTTGTCAATATGTCTTTCGAGAAAGGAATTTTCCCTGAATCTCTCAACCCAGCTAAGGTTATAGGGCTGTATAAAGGTGGTTCTCAGAGTCATCCTGCTTATTATAGGCCAGTTTCTCTCCTATCTATTTTCAGCAAAATTTTTGAGAAGGCTATGCTATCCAGGCTTCTTAGTTTTATGGATACAAAAGAATTTTTGCATGATTTCCAGTTTGGATTCCCAGCAAGACACTCAAATATTAGGAATATAAATTAAACATAATTGGTCCAAAGAAACCTCCTCCTATATCTAACAAGAGCTAAGAGCTCATATGGCACTTGTGACGAGGTCGGAAGAGCCGAGAGCTCATATGGTACGAGGTCGGAAGAGCCAAGAGCCAAGAGCTCATTAAGATCTGGTCACCCTTTCGTACGTTACAAATACCTCAATTTTCAAAATTACCTCCCCCCTCCCAATTCCACCAAAGAGAGCAGATCCGGTCCAGTTATGTCAGTCACGTATCTTAGACAGGTTTCTATTCTTCCCATCCAGTTTCATCCTGATCTCACCGCTTTAAGTATTTTCTAAGATTTCCGGTCCCCCCAACTGCTCCCCCCCAATTACGTTTGATCCGGTTGAGATTTAAAATAAGATATCGGAGTTACGAGGTCCTTCTAAATATGAAGTTTCATGAAGATCCGATCACTCCTTCGTAAGTTAAAAATACGTTATTTTTCTTATTTTTCAGAATTACCCCCCCCCCCCGCAATTGAGCGGATCCGTTCCAATTATGTAAATTACGTATGCAAGACTTTTGCTCATTTTTCCAACCAAGTTTCATCCCAATCCCTCCAATCTAAGCGTTTCCCATCATTTTAGGTCTCTCCACCCCAACTTCCCCCAATGTCACCAGATCCGGCCATGATTTAAAATAAGAGCTTTGAGCCACGATATCCTTCTAAAAATCAAATTTCATGGAGATCCAATCACCCGTTCGTAAGTTAAAAATACCTCATTTTTTCTAATTTTTCAGAATTAACCCCCCCCCCCCAACTACCCAAAAGAGAGCGGATCCGTTCTGTTCATGTCAATCATCTATCTAAGACTTGTGTTTATTTTTCCCACCATGTTTCATCCCGATCCCTCCACTCTAAGTGTTTTCCAAGTTTTAGGTTTCCCCCTCCCAACTCCCCGCCCCCATCACCAGATCCGGTCGGGATTTAAAATAAGAGCTCTAAGACACGATATCCTTCTAAACATCAAATTTCATTGAGATCCGATCACCCGTTCGTAAGTTGAAAATACCTCATTTTTCTAATTTTTAAGACTTACTCCCCCCTCCCAACTACCCCAAAGAGAGCAAATAAGTTCCGATGATGTCAATCATGTATCTGGGACTTTTTTCCCATCAAGTTTCATCCCGATCCCTCTACTCTAAGTGTTTTCCAAGATTTTAGGTTTCCCCCCTCCAACTCCCCCCAATGTCATCAGACCCAGTCGGGATTTAAAATAAGAGCTCTGAGACACAATATCATTCCAAACATCAAATTTCATTAAGATCCAATCACCCGCTCATAAGTTAAAAATACTTCATTTTTTCTATTTTTCCGAATTAACCGGCCCCTTCTCCCCCCCCCAGATGGTCAAATCGGGAAAACGACTATTTCTAATTTAATCTGGTCCGGTCCCTGATACGCTTGCCAAATTTCATCGTCCTAGCTTACCTGGAAGTGCCTAAAGTAGCAAAACCGGGACTTTAGGTTTTCCCCCTCCAACTCCCCCCAATGTCATCAGATCCGGTCGGGATTTAAAATAAGAGCTCTAAGACACAATATCATTCCAAACATCAAATTTCATTAAGATCCAAATACCCGCTGATAAGTTAAAAATACTTCATTTTTTCTATTTTTTGCGAATTAACCGGGCCCCCACTCCCCCCCCAGATGGTCAAATCGGGAAAACGACTATTTCTAATTTAATCTGGTCCGGTCCCTGATACGCTTGCCAAATTTCATCGTCCTAGCTTACCTGGAAGTGCCTAAAGTAGCAAAACCGGGACCGACAGACCGACAGAATTGGCGACTGCTATATGTCACTTGGTTAATACCAAGTGCCATAAAAAGATACCATTTTGGGTATTTTAGTTGAAAAATGCCTTGTTTGGTATTTTTATTGAAAAAATGAAAATAAAGACACATTTTATTCCTCCTAGATATAGAAAACACATTTTTGACACCAGCCCTTCCTAAAAATGCCTATTGATGCCACTCTTCAAAAGCTTGAATTTAAAGTTTTTTCCTACCTAAAGAAAATGTGGTCTTTGTTGTTAATTAAAAAAAACAAAAAAACAAGTTTTTGTAATGGAAAGTAAGGAGCAACATTAAAACTTAAAACGAACAGAAATTACTCCGTTTATGAAAGGGGATTTTCCTCCTCAACGCCTCACTCTTTACGCTAGAGTTTGACCCTTTCTCTTAACTCTACTTTTTAAAACAGTAGGAAACTTTAGCGTAAAGAGTGGGGCGTTCAGGAGGAAAATCCCCTTTCATATACGGAGTAATTTCTGTTCGTTTTAAGTTTTAATGTCGCTCCTTACTTTCCGTTACAAAAACTTGTTTTTTTTATTTAATTTCTGGACGTTTTTGATTTAATGAATGTTTTGATCTTGGCTCTCCACACATAAATAATTAAAACAAAATTTGCATATTAATTAATTGCAATTAATCTGAAGATTTTGAGAAAAAAGAAGCGAAGGAGGAGGCCTAATTGCCCTCCAAGTTTTTGATTACTTAAAAAAGCAACTATAACTTTTAATTTTTTACAAACGTTTTCATTGGTAAAAAATATACGTAACTTACAAATTAACTTACGTAACGAACTTCTATATTCGTAGGTTTGTATTGCGTATATGAGGGGGTTCAACCATCGTCGATACCTCGCTCTTCACACTAAAGCTTAGAGTGTGTCCCAATTCCTTAAGAATGACCTATGAATCACAAAGGCCATGGAATAAATAGTTGAAATTACTAAAAATACTTTTGCGTAAAGAGCGAGGTATAACGAGGAGGTAAACCCCTCATATGCGTAATAATTTTTGTTCGTTTTTAGTTTTAATGCTGCTCCTTACTTTCAGTAGAAAAAACTTTTCATATTTATTTTTTTATTGTTTTTTTTCAAATAAAGCTGTAAAACCCTGTGCCCCCTTCATTGAAATTCTCTTCCCCCATGAGAAGTTTCTCCATGGAAATATCCTCCCACGTAACCCCCCCCCCCTCAACTCTCCCTCCAAACCAAAAAAATCCCCCTGAAAACGTCTGTACACTTCCGAGTAACCATTACTATATGTGAACACAGGTAAAAGTTTTCAACTTGCAGCCCCTCCCACGGGGACTGCAGGGGAGTAAGTCGCCCCTAAAGACATAGTTATTAGGTTTTTCGACTATGCTGAATAAAATGGCTATCTCAGAATTTTGATCTGGTGACTTTGTGGGAAAATGAGCGTGGGAGGGGGCCTAGGTGCCCTCCAATTTTTTTCACTTATAAAGGGCACTAGAACTTTTAATTTACGTTGAAATGAGCCCTCTCGCAGGATTCTAGGACCACTCAGCCAATATGATCACCCCTGGGGAAAAAAACAACAAATAAACACGCATCTATGATCAGTCTTCTGGCAAAAAATGCAAAATTCCACATTTTTGTAGATAGGAGCTTGAAACTTCTGCAATAAGGTTCTCTGATACGCTGAATCTGATGGTGTGATTTTCGTTAAGATTGTATGAATTTTAGGGGGTGTTTAGGGGGTATTTTCTAAAATGAGGCAAATTTTCTCAGGCTCGTAACTTCTGATGGGTATAACTCATCTTAATGAAACTTGTATATTTAAAATCAGCATTAAAATGCGATTCTTTTGATGTGGCTATTGGTATCAAAATTCTATTTTTTATAGTTTAGGTTACTATTGAGCTGGGTCGCTCCTTACTACAGTTTGTTACCATGAACTGTTTGATCTATGATGGAATAAATACGTGCACACATGCACACACACACAAAAATGATCAAAGTATAATTTATTCAAAGAACACTCCTTTAAACCTCCAAAGTATAGTTGCCTATGTTGATTTCAGAATTTTGGAAATAGTTGAACTAGCTTCAACATAAAAATCTTTGAAATAACCCAAAGCCAAAATGTACAACTCCAGGAAGTTTTTTTTTTTTTTAATTAGCCTGATTAAACTGTTCTTGAGTGTTTTCTTCAGACAAGTCCAGAGACAAAAATATTACCTGACCACTGAATGGGGCATAAATTTAAATTTCTATCTTTAATATATGATTAATTAAAAAACAAAAACAAATTTCCACAAAATAAGTGTTTAAAGAGAAGTAGCTCCATTAAACCAGAAAAGAGCAGAAATAAAGTCAAATAATCAAAATTGGGTATTTTACATATTTTACTGTAATTTTAAAAAATCGCATAAAATTGGTATTTTACCTATTTTACCACTTATTGATGTATTTTCCCAGTATTTTACACATTTTACAATGCCTTGCAATTTTCGGAGCACAGAAGCGCAAATAGGCTGGCAGAAAAACGATTGAATATGATTCTGTTTTGTGTATTACTGTAATCCTCAGTTTAAAAGGCCGTCTGTCTGACTTATGTCTCTTGTTATCAGAAATATTAAGTGTCTTATAGCACAGGTAATTATAATTCCAAAAAGGTGAAATATTAGTTGATATAAAATTACATTAGTCCTGTAAACTGTTAAAGACACAAAGGACTACAGGCAGGATTGACACATGACAAACAAGAAAAAAAATAGTATTAAATAGCTGAGAAAAATATCAGCCAGTGGACAACAAAGAAGCAATAATAATAGATGTAGATATTTCTTCAGGGGGCCCAGGTGTTTTCAGTGCTCAGAAAAAGAAGGAAAACTATCCTTTTGAATAAGCTTTAACTGAGCAGAAGAAAGACTGAATCAAATAAAAAAAAAAAAAAAAACTAAGCCGGAATAAATGAAAGTCTATTCACCAATTAGATTGGCAAGAATTCTCTTAGTGACTTAGCTTGTCTATTGACCTAGTTTTCATTAAAAGTGTGGTCAGATGATCTTATTTTAAACTCGAAAAAAATGATATTCAAATGCTTCAATTTTAAGTTATAGTAAATTGGATCTAATAACCATAAGAGTTAAGTGTATTAATATTTGTTCATTTATTTTTTTCCAGAAGAACTTCATGTGGAATGGGTGGTTGAATAAGCTTCAGAGGAGGCTCAGTCAATTGGAAATAAGAAGTTCCAGTACATATTTCTAAGATTTAGCCTGCATTTCAACCAATTGCTAGCAAATAAGTTTTTTCTGACCATAGTGTCAGACAAAAGACAAAAGTGTGACAAAAGAAATTTGTATTCAAATTTAACTGCACTTGTGTTTTAGATGTTGTTTTGAAAGAGTTTTCAGATAAACACATAATTAGCTCTAAGGAAGAGACAACAGGAAAAGTGACTTTTTTGAGAATTTTGAACAACATATAATCTGTTAAATTTTGAAACAATTAATATTGTTTAATTTAGTTTTGTACCTCCTCAGGCTGACCTGAAAAATAAAACTTGATACCATTCCAAAAGAATGCTATCCATGGTCTTTGACAACCTGGATACTCTTAAACTCTTTTGATTTAGTTAAATTGTAAAAGCACAAGTAGCAATAGTAGTAGCCCTGAAAGTTTTAACTTAATACCCTCAGCTGATCATGGTATATTGCTGAGATGTCTTATTGGCAACCAGCATACACACAGTCCCTTTTGATTTAGTTCTAGAGCAACATTTAGTTGTAAAGCATAATGGGCTAATTGTATAACTGTAGTGGGTCAACACACAACTTCTGGAGGTGATTAATGATTTTCAGTTGATGGCTGATAACGGTACTTTGTTTGCTTGTCTTTATATTGACTTTCCCAGAGCATTTTGACAACATTTCCATCTCACTTCTGATGAAAAAATGCCAACTATATAGTAACTGAAGCATAAACAGTCTGTGAACTGAAGCATGGATAATGAATTATCTTACAAATAGAACCCAACAGGTTCTGGTAAGTTATGCTTTGTCAGCACCCATGTATGTAATAAGTGGAGTTTCACAAGGCAGTTGTCTTGGGCTGGTACTCTTCTGCCTTTTCATCAATGACTTAACACATGTTGTTAGTAATTTGACCTTTAAAATGTTCATGGATGATGTGAAAGTTTACAAGTCTGTCATGAATGAACACGAGATTTCTTTACTTCAAGAGGATGTGGCTGCTCTGTACTGGTGGTGGATAGTGAACTCTATGTTCATTAACAAAACCAAGTGCATTGTTGTGCACTGTTTGCATAGACTTCTACAATATTACCATTACTTTGTGGATGGTAATTCAATTTCAAGTGTGGAGTATGTTCAAGACCTTGGGGTTTGCTTTGATTTGAGTCTCAAAATTGATAAACATGTATTGGACATATTATACTATTTTTCATATAATTTAGCTAGAAACAAAGTGAATGAATCATTTAATGCCTTTTTTATACTCTTTCCAAATACAAAGGCCTGTGGCTTACTTTTTGTTTTGTTAAAATAAATAATCGTTTCTGGGACAAATTGTATGGTTAACCCTTAAAAGGTCTGGTGATCATTTCTTTGAAGCATCATAGAGTTGCCTAAGGCCTTGTTTAAAAGCTAACTTGATGCAGTTTATAGTACTGACTGACAAATAAGGTGAACATACTGTATGATGCTTTTTTTACTCTCTTTCTGAATACAATAAACATTTAACTTAGATATTAATTGAGTTTCTAAAATTGTTAAGCCCTTTACAAACCCTCTTGGATGATACTATTTTCTCTAGTTTTAGATACTACTCATTGTACTGCTGTCAGCATTGCTCTTGTTTAAAATGGGTTACCCATAAACTGAGCCAACTGTGATGAAATAGCAAACCAGAGAGCACATGGGAAAAGTAAAATTCAGGCTACATAGTTCACATGAGGTTGGTAGGGATTAAATATAGTGGAGCTGTAACTGAATTCTGTTAACTATAATTATTCTGCATGTGATGAAGCAAGAACTGTTGTTTTTATTCCTTATGCTGTTTTATAGCCAAAAATAAGCAAACAAGGTATCATTGTTGAAGGTCTGTAATGGGCTTAACACTGAATTTCTAAGAAAAGTAATTATTATACTCAGAAAGAGCTCAAAAAAAGGCATCAAATGGCATGTTCACCTTATCTGTAGAACAGTAATATAAAATGCCCTAAATTTACAGTTAATTATTATATTTAACTAGTTTTCAACTAACCTTTTGACTTCATTTCATAATTTAAAAACTAAAGACATGACAATAAGTTACCTTTTGGGCCTAATTAAGGGCTCAAAATGGGATTTTTCCTAAAAATGGTTATTGAACTTGGAAAGAGCATTAAAAGGTATCAAGTGATGTATTTACTTTGCTAAATATTTTGCAGTTCAAATAATTGACTTACCAATAAAGTGAACATACCACTAGATGCATTTTTTTTTCTTTACAAATATAATAATTGCTTTAATCACAAATTCAAACTTAAGCACTGTTTGAGCTCTGAAATATGATAAATTTCCAATTAAACAATGTATTATTGGTTGTTTTTGACAAAAAACAACATTATTGGTTGTTTTGACAAAGTCAAGTTTGGCTTGACTTTGGCCTTTCCCCAAAATAAAATGGACACAAGAGCCCTTGAAAGTGTCCAAAGGAGAGCAACCAAACTGGTCTGTGGCTTAAATAATGTCCCTTACCAGGATCGCCTAGGATCTCTGAGACTTCCAACCCTCACCTATCGAAGATATAGAGGAGATGTGATCATGGCATGCAAAATTTTCAAATCCAGTCACCTGAACCAGATCTTCACCCCCTCCCTGGCTAACAATTCAAGAGGTCACAGTCTTAAGTTTCACCTGCCTGGATGTCGGAGAATGGAACAACGTGGTTTCTTTTCTATTCGGGTGGTCCCCCTCTGGAATAGTCTATCCAAGTCTACCATCCAAGCTGAGACTCCCCACTCCTTCAAGGCTGGTGTCAACAGGGACTGGGAGAGGGCTGAGTGGAGGCTGGACTGGGAAGCTAAGCCAACATAATTACATCACTCACCACCAGCAAGAACTACAGGAGGATCTACCACCTTACTCGCTGGCAAATGCAATTTAAGGTAATTTAAGGTGAAACAATGCTACATTTTCTACTGGTTGTTTTCAACCAAATAATGCTACATTTTCTCAGCACTAAAATCCTTTATGGTTACATTAGGTCAAAAACTGATTAAATTTGAATTTGCAATAGCCTAGAAGTGATTTCACTTAGCAATTCTACTAAAATCAATTAGACAGAGTGGTTTTCATAGGTAAAACAGTTTCATCAAAGAAGCCATGAAGCATACCAAGATAATAAGCAACAAAGATATAGGATATAGCCTATAGCCAGTTATTCAGGACCATGTCTGGGACTGTTATGGAATGGAGCCCATTTTAAGGGTAAAAACTAGGCCAATTACATTGATAAAAAGTATAAAATAAAGAATCAAATGGGCTTGTAACCTATAGGCTTACTTACTTTATTTTATAAATATATTTCCTTTTAAAGCATGCATGCAATACAGCTTAAACTTAGTTGAAGTCCTATTAGCTTACATAGAGTTACACATGCCAACAACAGGAATAGTGAATAGTTAACACTTAATCTGGATTACCGCTAGGATTTCATTTCATTAATTTAGATCGTCTTTAACGATGCTACTTTGCAAAATGCAATTTTCACAATAATGATTTTATATGGACCTTCATAAATGTTTCTGGAACATCTTTAATTTGGCTGAGATACTAGGCCTAGTCCACCTAGGGTCAACAACACAAATAGAAAGAATCCAAAATCATTTAGAAATAATTTTAAGAGGCTTTATTTTATCTAAAGGATAATAAGATTACAAACCTACACAATATTGCTTAAATACAATAGAAAAATTTGACTGCAATTTTCTTTTTTTCTTAAAGTCGAGTTTTGCGGAAATAAAAGAAGGTAGCGTAAAAATTTATTTCTCAATTGCAAAAAGGTCATATTTCAGAATTTAAAAAAATTAAAATAGAAGTAAACAGAATAATGTTTTTCATATAATTTCTTACAAATGTGTTGACATGAGAAAAATGAATATATTTCACTCAGTCAACTTTGTAAAATTTAAACCATGTTTTTAAAAATGCAACTCTCGGTTAGCTGAAATGCGTTCTAGATTATAATAAAAACAATAAAAATGAAATGTTGCTTTTACATTAAAACAGGGGAAAAGAAAAGAAAGAAAAGCATGAAATTTTATTTAAATAGTCCTGAAAACAAGAAATCTATAATTCCTATCTGATTTGAAGAAATGTCCATGGATTTGACTGAATCTGAATTAGTGACTAGTTCTGCTTTGACGCTTGAGCCAACAATGAGGTCAATTTGAGGAAGAAAAGAATTTCCAAAAAGATACTCTTACAAAAACACAAACCCAGAGCTCTCAGAACCAATAAAAGGAAAAGTTATGATCGATCAAATAAACGGTCATGGATCAATCACTAGTATACGTCCTGTTCGTGACAAACTGATTTAGATAGGTTAGTTGGCGAAGATTTCCGTTCGTCAGTAACCAGAGCGATAACTGGCTCTGCAAAAGTTTAAAGTGAGAAATTTTACAGCCTCTTGAAGTGAATTCTAAGCGATTTTGAATTAACTCACCTGATATCCTGATATCCAGATGTTTTTGGCGCCTCTTGGCTAGACAGATCCACTACGGTAAAACTGGAATTCTCTGACACAGTGTCAAGCAGGTGCGTCACTATAGGAAGGGGCCTCCCCCTCTAAAGGTCTTAAGAATATACTCTCTACGGATGAAGCCTGACGAAAGTGTATTCGTCAAACCAATTTTTTGTCAACTTTCGTCGGGCAATGCTCGGAAGTTTACCCGTCCGTCGGCACGGAGCGCCAACAAACACATAAAAAAAGCTAATTCTGTAAGCTTCCGTCAGGAAACGCTAGTTTACTAGTCTTTCAGCACAAAGCACCTACAAACACATAAAAAGGCTAATTCTGTAAGCTATCATTGGGCATTGCTCGAAAGTTTACTAGTCTGTCAGCACAAAATACCAACAAACCCATAAAAAAAGGCTAATTCTGCAAGCTTTCATTGGGCAGCGCTCGAAAGTTTACTTGTCTATTGGCACAGAGCGCCAACAAATACAGATTAAAGGAAATTATTTAAAGCATATAAGAAACAAAAGTTTATCAACTTTCGTTGGCAACCCTCGACAGTTTACGGGTCTGTCGGCACAGACCACCACTAGCAAACTCAAAATGAACGTAATTCTGTCAACTTTCATCGGGAAAGCATATAATAAAACACACATTGCGCTGATCTATTAGTGCCAACAAACACATAATTAAAGTTGGGCGAATCCCGGGAGCCATATCTGTTTTAAACGTAAAAAAAAAAAAACTGACCGGAAATTGCAGCAATTCCGAATATCAGAAATACAGCACCGGGGATGAAACCGATGCATCCGAAGCTCTTGCGGTAAATAATACATTAAGTATATTTATTCTTATTCTAAATTCGAAAGAGAATATTGTCAATCCATTTAAAACCCTAAGCAAATTCTCAATGTTGATTTGAAATACAGGAAATGCCATTTCACTAGGAAACCAAATAGTTTATTGTGAACAAGGGAAGCTCAAATTCGGCCGCCAGTTGTATCAAGTTCCAAAATGTCAAAGTAAGTGTGATTTTGAATTAGTGCAACATTAGATCTAGAACCATAAGATACGAAAGTTTGATGTATTGTATTGTGTTGCGCCTCAATAAGGGAAAATGTTTGGAGGACAAGGAAAAAGATCCAGAACTAGGACGAAGCTTGTTTGTGAAGTGTACAAGGATTAAAATAAAGATAAGAGATATTTTGAATTCGGCTCAGATTATCGAGCAACCCACTTGCAAAAGCATCATTCCAAAGAACTGAAAAACGAAACTGAGGTGAAGATTAAGCCCAAGAAAGTACAAAAGACGACTTATTTTAACAAGTCGTCTTGTTAAAACACAAGTAAACTATAAAAATTTGAGAACAAAATGGCCTCATGTTTTAGTGGTTCATAGTTGCAGCCTTGTCCCTTCCTTGTTGTAAGTATAATTAAACATATACTAGTTAGGGAGGCAAACCTCCCGAAATTTGGACACTAAATGCATAAACTAGCTGTCACAAACTTATCTGATTCACTAATTGTGGGTAAATCTTATCGTCTAACAGAGCTGAAAAACATATTTTCCCCTAAATATGTAGTTATGGTCTTCCAAGACAATTTCCGTTGTACGTAATTAAGGCGAATTAAAAACTAAAATGAGAGAGTATCAAGATTTTCAGATAGGGAGAAAGAATAATAATTTTATGTAGAACTGGAATTCCAAGAAAGGGCAAAACAGATAAAATTAGTAGACATTTACCTTAAACTTCCAAATAAGAAATAACTAGCAATTCATTTGGCTGAGCAGTTGTCCATTGTTTGTTCGGAAACAAAAGATAGTCCTGTGTATGAGGCAGCGATTGTTCTGTTCCAAATATTGAGCGTCCTTATATTGAAATATTTTTTGTACAAAGAACTGGATAAGGAATATGTTTAAGCTATATAATCTTTCTCGGAACCCTTTTGTAGAATTTAGCAGGAAGCCGAAATAGGTATTTACTACAGAAACTGGCAATGCTAGAGAATCGCCCACACAGAAGCACATGGACATTTATTTTACATCGTGTAGCAGTTTTCTCAGCCCATTTATACGTGAAAGCTTCTGCTTAACGCGGATGAAGCATTTCAAATAAGCTGCATAGAAGGATTACGGTCTGGTACTTTTAATGTGGTTCTATAGCGCAATTTTATAGAACATGTCTGTTTCTGTTTACATATGGTTTCTATTCACACAAAGTGTTTGTTGATATCGGTCTGAACTGTTTCGCGGTTATTTCTTTCTTGGTTTTAATGTGCGAAACAGCGCAATATAAAATTGTCTACAGCCTTTGGAAGAAACTTCTGATAAATTTGATGCAATATCTTCGCTGTACTTTCTTGTGCTATTGAATGTACGGAGGCAGCAGAACAATTGAAACTTTCAGCTAAATCAGATTCCGTTACCAACAAGTTGTGTGGTGTAATACATACACTAGACATCGGAAGATCGTATACTCAATATGAAAATAGACTTATGAGTGAGTCTGAGAAATTCCTTGCTCAAAAAAGAAAGGGAAGTGAATCGGGTGATTCAGAGGCCGAAACTCTGCATCGGGTTGAAACTGTAAGAGTCTAGCATGATCCTGGGTTGAGGAAAAAGCAACTTTCAGGCTCTGAAAAGCTGAAACTTATTGAGCTAGGACCTTTTCAGCCAAAGCTCAACTTCCTAGTAAACGAGGCAATCCAAGAACAGAGTTCCAAACACAAACTGCACTTCGTTAAAAACTGGTATAATGAGTACCCGCACTTAGAGTGTAGTGTGGAAAAAGATTCATCATAGTGCTTCGTGTGTTCCTTGTTCCCAACTGGACCTGGAAACGAATACAGGAACAAAGATGCGGCTTTCGTTGCTGGAAATAGAAACTGGCACAAGATGCGTAGCAAGGGTGTCAAGTCTGGAATGCTCGTTACTTATTTCGAATCAAATGGCGATAAAGCTTCTGTTGGTGATCTCGTTTCTTTTGTAGCGAGATACAATTCTTTGCCCTAATTAGTTGGCCAAGAGAAACTCCAAAAGGATATAGAGTCAGAAAAAGAAAAGGAGAGAGGACATCGTATCATAGGCATGTTGCTCGACATCACTACCGCGCTAAGTAAACAAGGTCTTGCATTTCGTGGCAAAGATCGTTGATACGTTGAGTTAGTCAATCTGCTTTCGAGGCACAACACTGAAATGAATCAATGGATAAGTAAGCAGAACAAGCCACATGTCACTAGCTATCTGTCTGGATGTAGTCAAAACGAATTGATTGCCATTGTTGGAACAGAGCTGGTTCTGAGAATCGTAGTGGAGGTTAATGAAGCTCACTTCTTTGGAGGGTTTGCAGACGGAACACTGGCTGTCAGCCACAACGAACGTTTAGCTGCAGATGTCCGATACGTTGATGTCGAAAGAGCCACTAAAGAGTGCTCACTCACCGTCGTTGAATTGGAGTCGAAGAGAGGAGTCGATCTTTAGGAAGAAATTCTGAAAGTTATGAGTAAGCTTGGTATCAATGAAGACAAATTGGCATTTCAATGCTATGATTTTCCAGCAGCATGAGTGGCCGTTTTGAGGGAGCACAGACTCACATTTCCAAGAAGCTAGGAAGAAATTTTCCGTACCTCAGGTGCCTCACCCACAGAGGGAACATGGGAACATTATAGTGGAGCATTGCTGTGAATAAAGCTCCTTGACCCGCAACATGTTTTGTGTCTTACAGCAAACCTATAATTTTTTCACCGGGCGATCCAAGTGCTTCAATCTGTACTGCAAGGCTGTAGGAGAAGTTGATGGCAAGCTTCATCTAAAGTGAATGTCAGAACCAAGGTGGTCCGCAAGACCAGAGTCGCTTGAAGTGCTTTTGAGTGTTCTGCCAGAAGTTTTTGGACTACTGAGAGAAATGGCAAATTCAGACACCCTTGATACAGACACCAAGTCGAAGTCCGAAGGGTTTCTTCGTTCCATTATTAGATTCAAATTCATAGCACAGCCGATGTTCATGAGGGCATTACTTTCTCGAACAAACATCCTGATTCGTGAACTTCAAGCGGTAGAGCTAGGTATCGTCAGTGCGTGCAACTTGACGAAAGCCACGGTGACTGTCATCAAACAATTCATGAGTGACATGAGCAAACTCGCTGGTCAAGTAACGGCATCTCTCATTATGGCCTAGCAATTAATTGCGGAGAAGACGACGATGATTGTCCTATGACTGACGAAGAATTCTAATCTTGGTTGGAGGGGGAACATAGACGTTATCATCGTCAGCAGTAACTTCCTCGAAGATACCCCGATGGCGACAGAACAAGTGAAGTGTTGCAGGTGTCGCTTGCCAAATTTTATGTTACTGAGTTTAAGAAAATTTTAACAGTGGTAGTTGAAGAGTTGTCCCTAGCATTCAAAGAAACAAAGAAGCTGGTACTCCCTGTATTTGATTGCCTCATGAACCTTGAATCTTTGCAGTGTCAAGCTTTTAGTGCCACGTTCCCAATAGCAGATTTGTCTTTCCAATCCTTCTAGTCCCAAATGTTAGTTTTTGCAGAAGTTTGCAAGCGTGAAAACGACAGAGTTTCTGGAAGCGTAGTTGAGTTTGCCCAGCTATTTTCTCTAGCGAAGAAGAATAAAGGAGGATTGCCCTTAGTGTACAGAGCATTCATATTTACAAAAAAAAATCCGGTAACATTGGTCGAAGGTGAACAAATATTCAGTAAAATGAAGATCGTGAAGAACAGATTGAGATCAACAATTGGAGACGAAAGACTATGATGTCAGAAAAATACATGCTGACCAAGATCGACTTCAACCCTATTGTTGATGAGTGGAAAGTTATAAAGCAGCGCCGGCTTAAAGTTCAGCTGATTCATTCGTACGGGTTTGATCATGTGTCTCATCCTTGTAATTGTTTTAAACTATAATATATGACATATTTTTTTCGAGTTTAAATTTCACCAAAGGGTACCGACATCTGGAGATTTTTTTTTTTCGTCGGCACTTGCCTAAGATTCGTTGGCACATCTCAGGCGTCCCCCCGTCGTCTGATTCGTCGGCACAACATGGTATTAAAGTAAGATATGGCAACCTATGTGTTTACAAGCTCAAGGCGATTCCCTGTGGTTGTACCATTTACCGGTCCCCTGAACATATCCAGTGTAACACCAAATATTCGCGATGTGCCAGTCCCTATGTCTCATATAGAGACTTGCCTCGCAATTTGTCACCTATGTGAAAGCAATTGCAAGGCATAATTTACCTAAAATTACTCAATGTCTGTATCAGTATCAGTCATGTCCTTTAATATTTATGGGACAAAAAACAAGAATCTTATCATTGATGAACTGTACAACAAGTTTGACATTGTATGCTTGCAGGAATATCTTTTGACAGGAACGAGTGTTTATTTCTTGAGCTGCAGTGCTAATCACTTTACTTTCCCAGCAAATGCTACTTCTACTTCTGGAAGACCTTCCGGGGAATTAACATGTATTATAAGAAAAAGCTCTGCTTTTTATCTCCGTCATGATATTTTCCTGATGAGCATTTTCTAGCTATAGAATTTGGCAAAACTGTTTTAATTAATACATATATGCCTCATGATCAGAAGAATATGACTTCTTTGAATAAATTCTCCAAAGCATGTGCAAGTTTAAAAACTCTCCTCCATGGAATAAGCAAGGATGGTTGCGAATTTATTATTATTGGTGATATGAACACTGGCATAGCCTTTGATTCTATGCGTTGTATGAACCTTCTTGAAAGTCTTCCCAGTTACAGAATATTTGCGAAGGATCTATCTTTTTTGTACTTCCATAATTCTGGCAGCCTATCGGATATTGATCATTTGATTTGATCCCCGTTTATTACATCTTCAACAGCGCACGTCCACAAAGATGAGCAGGATATTGATCAACTTCCATTATCATCCTTCTTTTTTGATTAGAACCAATAGTACAACCCAGGCCGATTACCCTTACTCTAAATGGTTTGTTCGGAGTAACTGAAAAATGCTAATATCTCACTATATATTTCAACCCTGGCCATAATTTTTGGTTCCTTACGTGTACCCTTTCATTTGCTCCAGCTAAATGTTCGCTCTACAAAAATAAATTATGAACTCAATCAGTGCAACAATCAAATTGTGTGGTGTTTTAAGGAGTTTGCCGTCCCTCAGGAGTGAGTGAGAAGAAGTACAAGGAATCCAATATGGTCGTGTGACCCTGAACTGAGAATCGTGAAAAATAAGGCCAAATTGTGGTTGTCGATATGGATTGATATTGGCCGACCACAATCCGGAAATATGTTTGAAATAAAACAAAAAACTTAGCATGTGTTTAAAAAACGTCTGCAATTAAGTCGATATGAAAAGTTAGATTGTCCTACCAACAAGAATGAATGGAACAAAGTGATTAACTCATCTAATTTTAATTCAGCAAATCTTAATTGCCCTATCTCACCAGCTGCGTGGTCTGACCAATATTCAGTTATATTTTTCAAAGTGAATTATACAGTGCACGTATTTTAGTCAAAGTTGCTTGATTCGGTTCTCCCGTCTTCTTTGACTCAGGCACAAGTTCTACTTGCTCCTGTTGATGCTGTAATTGCACTTATTAAGAAGTTGAAATCAAGCTACGTTGATGTTGACGGAATTAGTGTTTATCATCTTAAAGTAAATTGCCCGTCTTTGTTTTTCCATTTACACTTGTTTTTCCAAATGTTTATTTGTTGTTCTCTTGTTCCTGATAGTTTTTTGTGTGGAACTTTCACTTCCGTTCTTAAGAGAGGTAAGAGTACATTGGACTGTTCTTCATACAGGCCAATCACAATTACTTGCAATTTTAGTAAAATCCTTGAATATATCCTACTTCCTTCCATCAATTTGAATGCTGATTTTGGAGAGAATCAGCTTGGTTTTCAGTGTGGCATTGGCTGCCAACACACTCACCGTGCTCTGGCTTGCCTTTATAAAGAGGCTTCTGCTAAAGGGTATTATCTTCAGATTTTTACCCTTGATATTTTCAAGGCTTTCGATAGTATTTTACACAGTTAGGCTCTTTATTCTCTTTATAGTCATGGCATTAACCTTTCGCCGGTTTTTCTTCTTAAGTTCTGGTATGATAAATCTTCGAATTAAAACTAATGGTACCCTTTCTTCTTTTATTGTCCCTTTTCGTCAGAACGTACGGCAGGATGAAGTATTACCTCCAAGTATTTTTATATTTTGTATTTTTAGTATTCTTGAGAATATATCTTCTATGTGTTTTGTTGGGTTAACTGATATTTCATACCTTGCATATGCTAATTATATTCTCCTAATTAGCCGGTCTAAACTCAGACTATCGCATATGGTTAATAAAGTTTCTTATTCTTTTCTAAAATCGGTCTTTCGCTTAACGTTGGTAGATGTGAGTATCTCTCTTTAAATTCTCCATTCCCTTCTAGACTTCTAAGCTGTAAATTTTTTTCCATCTCTCAGGTAGATTTGATGCAGTGGTTGGGTATTACACTTACCAAAAATTAAAATTTGTGTAGTAAATATGCCATCTGGAAGGCTAGAACGATGATTCACATTGGTTATTCTAAAATTGTAGCTAATCGAGGCAAATATATTCGTATTGCCCTTGGAAAGCTGTATTATACCTTTTCAGATAATTCTGTTCTTTACCTTTCTGGGCTTTATCCTATACTAAGGGATAAGGATTCTAGTGATGTTCCAGTGGCCTATTTCCGTTTTTGTAAATATCTTCTTTATCTTCCTCTTTGGTATAGCAATACAAAAAAATAAATAAATAAACAAGTTTCACCTCCCGAATATTACTGAAAAGCTGACTGGTTAGCATAAAAAGATTTCGGAAACAGTGTATCAGCGTTTGTCGGATCACCCATGGCTTAATCCGTTTGTTTCATTAAAATTACTTATATAATGTTATTTTTGTTTGATTGTTTTGGTAATTCATTATCTTGTGTTTGTTTCTGTAATGTTATTGTTGATTTTCGCTTGTGTTTACTCCACTATTTATCTCTTGATGTAAATTGGTTATAGATAAATATATATGTCTTATTTTCTAATTGCTTAAAATACATGGCTATTTGAATATAAATTATTTGTTAAATTTGAACTTTTAAAACCTTTGTGATTTTTGGGTTGATTTTCTATGCAGATGATATTCTACTTATCAATTCGTATCTTTCTACTTTACATGCAAACCTTAATTCTTTGATTTCTGGTTATGAGCACCTAAGACATAATGTTAATGCTTCTAAGACTGAATTTCAAACTTATAATGCCCGGGGTAAAGCTATATCTTCTTTATCTGTTATCGTGGCAGGTAAATCTATTATAGAGTCTTCTTTACTCCAAAACTTGACAGGTTAGTAATTTGTTTCAAGATTTTGAAGTATTGAGTACATCTAATTTTATGCCAACCAAACGCAATTTGCGGGAATCTTTGCGTTTTATTTTTCTCTATCAAATAGTTCGTGGTAATGAACTGTAAGCAAAGAGCGACTCGGCTCAATAGTAACAGAAACTAAAAAAAAAAAAAATACAGCATTCCATATCAATAGATCCATCAAAACAGTTGACTTTTTATGCTGAATCCAAATATATTAGATTCATTAAGTTTAATGTTACCCATCAATAGCTGATTTTAGAAATAGGGAGGTAAAAATCCCTGTAAATTCAAAAAATCTTAATTGAAATGACATCATTAGATTTAGCGCATCAGAGAGCCCTAATCTATAGGTTTCAAGCTCGCATCTGCAAAAAATATGGAATTTTATATTTATTTTTACCAGAATAGAGATCATGCATGTGTATTTATTTGTTTTTGTTTTTGGTTTTCCAAGGGGCTATCGTATGGAAGCAATAGCCCTGGAATATCGACAGAGGGCTCGTTCTAGCAAAATTTAGAAGTTCTAGTGTCCTTTTTAAGTGAACAAAAATATTGGAAGGTTACTAGCCCCGGTTCCACACCCCTTTTTTCAAAGTCGTCCGATCAAAATTTTGAGATAAACATTTTGCTCAGCATAGTTTGAAAATCCAATAACCTTGCTTTTCGAGACAACATGACCCCTCATCACCCCAGAGGAAAGGTCTGTAAGTAATGAAATTTTCCGATTGTTTACGCATAGTTTTTCTTATTGGGAAGTATAGACGCTTTTCAGGGTGGGGGTAGGGGAGTGAATTTTTTCTGAGGGGATGTTACACGGGGAGAATTTCCCGTGGGGAGGGAAGTTTTCGGGGGAGGATTTTCCAGGGGATACTTTGTACTGAGCAACTTTGCCGGAATTCCTATGCGACATTATTTTTATTTGTCTTACTTTCTCTTTGCTGACTCAATTTCAAATACAAATAATGTAAAGTGTAACTTTCCGGGTGATATTTTCACCGGGTTGGAATTGTCTAGAGGATCTTCCCGTGGTGGGAGAGATTTTCAACGGGAAAAATTCTCCATTGAGGAGTTTTCCGAGGAAGGAATTATCCATAAGGGGGATTTCCAAGAAAAAGTTACCATGGAGGGGGCGCAGTCTCTGGCAAGATTTAAAAAACAATCAGAAAATAAAGTTTTATTTTCAAATGAGTGTACTAGCAAGAATTTTTCAGGTGGGATCTTTTGCAAAAAAATTCTCACGGGGAATCTTCAGCGAGAATGAAATTGTACGGGTCGGATTTTCCTGGCTGGGGGAGGGATATTTTACGTGGGAGGAACTTCTCATTGAAGGAATTTTTGCGGCGATAGGAAAATTTCCATGGAAGGGATTTGGATTTCCCTGCATTATTTGAAGAACGACCAGAAATTAAGTTAAAAAAAGAAGTTTGTTTTTTTCAACTGAAAGTAAGGGACAACATTAAAACTTTAAACAGAAAGAAGTTATTACGTATACAAGGGGGGTTGCCTCCGTTCCTGACTACCTAAAATTGCATTTTATCTTATATTATCAGAACAATAAAAATCTGTTTTAAAATTACTGAAGAACCTTAGCTTTATGAGCAAGGTATTGAGAAAGGCATGATATTTTCATTTTAAGTTGTAATGTTGCTCCTTGCTTTCAGCTAATAAAACTTCTTTTTTTTTAAATTGAAGCAAAGAACTCCTGAAAGTAAGCGAACGCTATTGGAACTGTACAATGATTATGCTACATCAGTTTAAGTATAGATGGATATATAGATATGTGTATTTTAAAGGCAAATATACATCCATGAACGGAGTAAAATAACATAAACAAAAGGCGCAAGTAGCATGAACTTTGATCAGCGATCATCATAAAACACTTAAATGAAACATTTCATTAACCTAATAATAGCACTTAGTGAAACAGTTTGTGGTAACGAACTGTAGCAAAGAGTGACCAGGCTCAATAGTAACCAAAACTCTAAAAAACGGAATTTTTATAACAATAGTTACATAAAAAGAATTGCATTTCGATGCTGATTTTAAATGCATAAGTTTTGTTAAGTTTAGACTTACCCATCAAAAGCTACGAGCCTGAGAAAATTTGCCTTATTTTAGAAAATAGGGGGAAATACACCTTAAAAGTCATTGCATCTTAACAAAAATCACACCATCAGATTCAGCGTATCAGAGAACCCTACAGCAGAAGTTTCAAGCATCTATCTACAAAAATTTGGAATTTTGCATTTTTTGCCACAAGACAGATCGCAGATGCGAGGTTATTTGTTTTTTTTTTGTTTTTTTCTTCCCCAGGGGTGATCGTATCGACTAATTGGTCCTAGAAAGTCACGTGAGGGCTTATTCTAACGGAAATGAAAAAGTTCTAGTGCCCTTTTTAAGTGACCCAAAAATTTGGAGGGCAGCTAGGCACCCTCCCACGCTCATTTTTTTCCAAAGTCACCGGATCAAAATTCTGAGAGAGGTATTTTATTCAGCATAGTCGAAAAACCTAATAACTATGTCTTTGGGGACGACTTACTCCTCCACAGTTCACGTGGGAGGGGCTACAAGTTATAAAATTTGACCAGTGTTTACACATAGTAATGGTTATTGGGAAGTGTACAGACGCTTTCGGGCTGATTTTTTCCGGTTGGGAGGAGGGGATTAGGGGAACTGAAAGTAAGGAGCAGCATTGAAACTTAACTCGAACAGAAATTGTTACGCATATGAGGGATTTACCTCCTCTTAATACCTCGCTCTTTACGCTAAAGTAACTTTATTAATTTCAACTATTTTTTCTACGGCCTTTGTGATTCAGGGGTCATTCTTAAGGAATTGGGACAACGTTTAAGCTTTATTGTAAAGAGCAAGGTATTGACGAGTTGGTGAACCCCCTCATATACGTATTAAAAACATACGAATATAAAAGTTTATTACGTAAGCTTATTCGTAAGTTACGTATATTTATAAATAAAAACGTTCGTAAAAAATGGGAAGTTCTAGTTGCTTTTTTAAATAACCAAAAGTGGAGGGTAACAATGCCTACTCCCCCGCTTTTTTTCTCAAAATCGTCCGATCAAAACTATGAGAAAGCCATTTAGCCATAAAAATAAATTAATATGCAAATT
The DNA here is from genome assembly GCF_032884065.1 of Artemia franciscana. NCBI lineage: Eukaryota > Metazoa > Arthropoda > Branchiopoda > Anostraca > Artemiidae > Artemia > Artemia franciscana. The sequence goes on along the minus strand of NC_088871.1, from coordinate 19,156,374 downwards.
TTATTTTAATTATTCATGTGCAGAGAGTCAATATCAAAACATGCCTTAATTTAAAAACTTTCAGAAATTAAATAAAAACACAATTTTTTTTTAACTGAAAGTAAGGAGAGTGATACTAAAACTTAAAACGAACAGAAATTAATCCGTATATAAAAGGGGCGGTTCCCTCCTCAACGCCCCACTCTTTACGCTAATGTTTTTTACTGTTTTAAAAAATAGAGTTGAGAGAAAGAGTCAAACTTTAGCGTAAAGAGCTGGGCATTGAGGAGGGAACAGCGAACTGAATCCGTGTCGAGGAGTTACCAGAGTACATCAGAGGAATTACCAGTTGTATATCCCCAAGTTTTACGCAGTTAAAAATTAGTGCCCTGCCCAAGTGTTGCTGAGACACGTTGTGGAGAAAAAAACCAACTAAAAAATAAAAAAGAAAAAGAAAATAAAAAAGAAGAAAAAAACTTAAAAAACTTAAAAAAGGTAAACATCTAAAAAAAAGCTAAAAAGGAAAAATAGAAAAAACCAAAAAATCTAAAAAACTAAAAAAACTAAAAAACTAAAAAAAGAAAAAACTGAAAAAGAAAAAAATTAAAAAGAAAAAATAAAAAACCAGGGATTACAAGAATTCGAAAACGTTAAAAAAGAAGTTAAAAACTTTGAAGCTTAGTAGATATCATTGTTAGAAAATGGACTTGCTTTAATAATCAAATATCTTTGAAAAACTTCAATATGAAAAGTCAGCAAACTGTCTAAGGTTAGAACACAAGGGACAATGAGAATCCATATATAGAAGCCTGGCACGTGCCATTCTGGGACCCAGCAGCGAAGCCGCCGGCATCCAGCTAGTTATAGATATTTTCTTTTGCTAGGTTAAATGATGCCAAATAGAAAAAATTCCATTAATTGAGTAACATTAGGGTGAAAAGTTAAAATTTAAAGTTTCACTTACCGTAAACTGCAATAATAAAAATTACTTTTAACCTGCTACAAAAAATAAAGCGAAGCGACTAAAAGACAAGAAACAAACAATGGGAAAGAATAAACAAACTAGAAAGGGCACTATGGGCGGGCAGATACTTTTAGGCACCGTGGGGTAGTTTACCAGTGAGCTTGGATGCCACAGTCCAAATAGATAGAAAACCACCTTTTAGTCCTGGTAATCAAAATCACACTATCCGCATAAACTAAATAAGAAATATTTACTGAATCAAAAAGGCAATTAGAAGGAATAAACGAAAAAACAGACAAAATACAAAGTTTGATTAGGGAGAGCGAAAGGACTGCTCTTTGATGGACTGTTGCACTAGAATTTTACTTTTTTAAGCCTTTCTATGTTTTAATCTGCAAAAAAATTAATTAAATTTGTGTATAAAGCATATTATAAAAAAGCCTATTATACCATATAACACTTCCCTTACGAAATATTATAAAAAACCAATAGATATAACCTGTCACAAATAGACCTAAGAGATCAGTAGTGAGAAAAGCTAGGTTGGCATTAAAACGCGTTTTTAAATCATTCTCATTCATTTCAATGAATTGCCTCGTTTCATAACAATTTATTTATCAATCCTGGTTGAACTTCACTGTGGAAAGATGTTGCTGAGACTGTTTTGAAAAACTTTTAATTTTAGTTTTATTGATTTTATCCTCTTGTAAGTTGTTTCTTCTTATATATTTTTATATTGCTGAGGACGGCCCTTGGACACAGGGCCAAAATATTCATTCTAATTTGTTTGCCACTGTCTTGAGAAATTCCCTATTGTTTCTTCTTGTTTTTGGTGTTTCTGATGGAAAGGCAGCGTGGATTTTGTCGCTATTTAAGTGTAATTTTGTAGTTTTAAGTTTTAAGTTCTTTAAGCTATTTACTATCGAGGGGATTATGAGCTATTCATTATTTATTTATGAACTATTATAAGTAATTCATTATCGTTCTTTCCCTCAGAGGTGTTATTCTGTAGTTTTCTCTTCGTATATTTCCTATACTCATCTTGTACATTCATGCATACACAGAGGGAAGAAATGAATTCATATTATTATTTGTTTCTTCGATTTTGTTATAATCAAATAAATAAAAGCTAATTTTTTTTAACTGAAAGTAAGGAGCGACATTAAAACTTAAAATGAACAAAAATTATTCCGTATATGAAATGGGTTGTCACCTCCGCAATCCCTCGCTCTCTACGCTAAAGTTTTTAATTGTTTTAAAAAGTAGAATTGTGGCAAAGAGTTAAAATTTAGTGTAAAGAGCGAGGGATTGCAGATGTGACAACCCATTTCATTTACGGAGTAATTTTTGTTCGTTTTAAGTTTTAATGTCGCTCCTTACTTTCAGTTAAAAAAAAAATATTTTTTTAAAATTTAATTTCTGAACGTTTTTGAATTAATGCATGTTTGATTTTGGCTCTCCACAAATAAATTATTAAAATGAAATTGGAGGGTCTAGTTGCCCTCAAATTTTTCGGTTACTTAAAAAGGCCATGGGAACTTTTAATTTTTAACGAACATTTTTATTAGTAAAAAATATACGTAACTTAAGAATTAACTTACGTAACAAACTTTTATATTTTTATTTGGTTATTATGTATATGAGGGGGTTTGTCCTCTCGTTAATAACTCGCTCTTTAAACTAAATCTTAAGTTTTGTCCCAATTCTTTAAGAATGACCCCTGAATCAGAAACGCCGCAGAATAAATAGTTGAAATTACTAAAAATACTTTAGCATAAAGAGCGAGGTATGTACCTCCTCCTAAATACCTCACTCTTTATGCTAAAGTATTTTTAAAGCCCCTCATATGCGTAATAGTCTCTGTTCGTTTTAAGTTTTAATGCTACTCCTTACTTTCAATTGAAAAAACTTTTTCATGTTTACTTTTTCATTGTTTTTTTTTTTTTTTTTTTATAGTAATGCTGGAAAATCTCGCCCCCTTTTCATTGAATTTTTCTTCCCCAATGAAATATTCCTCCAAGGAAAGATCCTCCCACATAGCCCCCTCTCCTCAACCTCACACCAAACCCCAAAAATACTTCCCAATAACCAATAGCCATTACTGTATGTAAACACTGGTCAAAGTTTGTAAGTTGCAGCCCCTCCCCCAGGGACTGTCGGGGAGTAAGTCATCCCCAAAGACATAGTTATTATGGTTTTCGACTATGCGGAACAAAATGGCTATCTCAAAATTTTGATCTGTTGACTTTGGGAAAGAATGAGCGTGGGAGGGGGCCTAGATACCCTCCAATTTTTTTGGTCACTTTAAAAGGGCACTAGAACTTTTCATTTCCGTTAGAATGAGCCCTCTTGCGACATTTTAGGACCACTTGGTCGATACGATGACCCCTGGGAAGAAAAAACAACAACAAAACAAATAAACACGCACCCGTGATCTGTCTTCTGGCAAAAAATATAAAATTCCACATTTTTGTAGATAGGAGCTTGAAATTTTTGCTATAAAGTTCTCTGATACGCTGAATGCGATGGTGTGATTTTCGTCAAGATTCTATGACTTTTAGGGGATCTTTCCCCCTATTTTCGAAAATAAGGCAACTATTCTCAGGCTCGTAACTTTTGATGACAAAGACTAAATTTGATGAAACTTATATATTTAAAATCAGCATAAAAATTCGATTCTTTTGATGTATCTTTTAGCATCAAAATTTCATTTTAAAGTTTCGTTTACTATTGAGCCGGTTCGCTCCTTACTACAGTTCGTTAACACGAACTGTTTGATGGCGTCTCTTATGGCCTTATGTAGATGCTCTGAAATTTGTAAGTGGATTGGCAAAAAGTAAAATCCAATTTCAGGGGTAATAAATTGACACAATTAAAGTTGCTTCCGAAATTTGTTGCCCTCATTAAAGTTCCCTTGTTACAGTCTACTTGCACTGAAAGTTTCATTTTGATCAGACAGAAAATGAATGCCTACCTAACTTGAGCCATAAACAAGACGTAGTTTTAAAAAAAAATATTCTAACCTCTTAGGTTTTATTTGCTGAGTGTATACACTCAGTAAGCTGCAGCCAATAAGAGGCAAAACAAACATTGTTTGAGGGGTTTTGGAGTTTTTCTGCCCCCTAAATCCGCCACTGAGAATATTGGCTCTTTAGCTTCCAACCGAAAAATATAATTTGAGAAGAGTGTCAGGGAGTGTTACTCCTTTACTTCTAATATCTGAAGTCAATGCTATGACCTATCATATTCCTTCCCAATGCATATGACTACAAAGAAAAGAAAAAAAAATATGGTAGGGGGTATTTTTTGAAGCGGACTAAGGCTCTTAGGTCCTGAATATGGTATAAATTACATAGAGGTCAACTAAGGCGTGTAGCTTATTTTAAATGTTTAAAAATATTACATAGCTTGATGCACGCCAGTATTAAGCAAATAACTCTAGAAAAATATATATATATGTAACTATACAAAAATTACTTTCATCCAAAGTAGCTATATCTAACCTCCATATTGTGGATTAAAATCTTTGTAAAAACATTTTAATTTATATTGTGGAAATGAAGTTAGCAAGTGACCTTAAGAAGAATCGCTGCCATTTTCGCACATTTATGAATCAAACATTTATGCGACCATTTTTCTTCATAATCGTAAGAGCTGGTGGGCAGGTATCTCATCGTAGGGCTGGATTTAGGGTAGTTGGCGATCTTGAAAATTGATTTGCTACAGCTCCGTGCAAAAGACTGCTCAGAGGACAGACCATTAGAAGCCGATCGTTAAGATCAGATTAAGCATGAAACGGTGAACATAAGTCTTGTGGCAGTTTCTCAACAAAATGGCAACATCTCACAGCTTCAATGCTGATTAATCTGTTTCTGGTTCTCAGCGATTATCATCTGACCAAAAAGGTTTTGAGGAAGCTGACCTGTCAGAAATAGCGTTTGAAGATCAGCTACCTGGGGAAAAGGAGGAACTCTCCAGATATTTAGCAATATTACCTAAGGCTATGTTTAAGTGAAAATACTATTTTTGGGTGGGTAGGGGGAATATTTTGTTTTTGGCTTTCCCTCCTCAACTCCTCGCTCGTTACGCCAAAGTTTTCTAGTGTTTCAAAAACTTTTTGTTCTTATTCAATGGTCCCTGTGTTTCAGTACTTGCACTTAAGGAATTTTGACTGAATTCAAGACAGAAGTTCTTTTTGGCACAAAAACGTTAATGTAAAGAGTAGAGAGTTGAGGAGGAGGTAGCCCCCGTTCTATACGGAATATTCTCTGTTCGTTTTCAGTTTTAATGCTGCTCTCTACTTTCAGTTGATTTTTTTTCGTGGTAATCATGGTAACGAACTGCGGTAAGGAGCGATTCGGCTCAATAGACACAAGCGGACGGGATCCAATCTCTTTGAGGGAATCTAAGGGATTTCTAGTGCTTTGGTGAGTTCAGTGCTTCTTGTCGAGCTAGGACGATTAAATCAGTAACTGTAGTACCGAGTCTAATTTTTGGCTCCGACCAAATCAAAAGTACCATATGAGCTCTTGGCTCTTGTTTTATATTAAATAAAAAAACTAATTTTTTTAGCTGAAAGTAAGGAGCGACATTAAAACTTAAAACGAACAGAAATTACTCCGTATATGAAATGGGCTGTCCCCTCCGCAATCCCTCGCTCTTTACGCTAAAGCTTTTAATTGTTTTAAAAAGTAGAATTGTGGCAAAGAGTCAAACTTCAGCGTAAAGAGCGAGGGATTGCGGAGGGGACAGCCCATTTCATATACGGAGTAATTTCTGTTTGTTTTAAGTTTTAATGTCGCTCCTTACTTTCAGCTAAAAAAATTAGTTTTTTTTATTTAATTTCTGAACGTTTTTGAATTAATGCATGTTTGGTTTTGGCTCTCCGCACATAAATTATTAAAATGAAATTTGTATATTAATTCTTTTTTTGGCTAAATGGCTTTCTCTTAGTTTTGATCAGACGATTTTGAGAAATAAGGAGTGGAGAAGGAGGCCTAGTTGCCCTCCAATTTTTCGGTTACTTAAAAAGGCAACTAGAACTTTTAATTTTTAATGAACGTTTTTATTAGTAAAAAATACACGTAACTTAAGAATTAACTTACGTAACAAACTTTCATAGCCTTATATTTTTATTATGTATCCGAGGGGGTTTGTACCCTCGTTAATACCTCGCTTTTTACACTAAATCGTAAGTTTTGTCCCAATTCTTTAAGAATGACCCCTGAATCAGAAAGGCCGTAGAATAAATAGTTGAAATTACTAAAAATACTTTAGCATAAAGAGCAAGTTATTTATCTCCTCCTAAATACCTCGCTCTTTATGCTAAAGTATTTTTAGAACCCCTCATATGCGTAATTATCTCTGTTCGTTTTAAGTTTCAATGCTACTTCTTCATTTCATTTGAAAAAACGTTTTCATGTTTATTTTTCATGGTTTTCTTATAGTAATGCTAGAGAATCCTGCACCCTTTTCATTGGATTTTTCTTCCCCCATGACAGATTCCTCCAAGGAAAGATCCTCCAACATAGCCCCCTCTCTTCAGCCCCATCCCCAAACAAAATAAAATCCCCCTGAAAACGTCTGTACACTTCCCAATAACCATTACTATATGTAAACACTGGTCAAAGTTTGTAACTTGCAGCCCCTCCCCCAGGGATTGTGGGGGAGTAAGTTATCCCCAAAGATATAGTTATTATGATTTTCGACTATGTTGAACAAAATGGCTATCTCAAAATTTTGATCCGTTGACTTTGGGGAAAAAATGAGCGAGGGAGGGGGCCTAGATGCCCTCCAATTTTTTTGGTCACTTAAAAAGGGCACTAGAACTTTTAATTTCCGTTAGAATGAGCCCTCTTGTGACATTCTAGGACCGCTTGGTCGATACGATGACCCCTGGGGAAAAAAACACAAAAAAAAACCAAATAAACACGCACCCGTGATTTGTCTTCTGGCAAAAAATACAAAATTCCACATTTTTGTAGATAAGAGCTCGAAACTTCTATAGTAGTGTTCTCTGATACGCTGAATCTGACAGTGTCATTTTCGTTAAGATCCTATGACTTTTAGGGGGTGTTTCTCCCTATTTTCTTAAATAAGGCAAATTTTCTCAGGCTCGTAACTTTTGATGGGTAAGACTAAACTTGATGAAACTTATATATTTAAAATCAGCATTAAAATGCAATTCTTTTGATGTAGCTATTGATATCAAAATTCAATTTTTTAGAGTTTTGGTTACTATTGAGCCGGGTCGCTCCTTACTACATTTCGTTACCACGAACTGTTTGATATGCAACTGTACAGTGACCATTTTGTTCTCAAAATTTGAGAAAATTCTGATAGAGTTAGCGGAATGTATAAAATTGTGAAACAAGGAAAATAGGTTTTTTTTTATAGAAATACAACTGTAAAGTGGCCATTTTGTTAGCAAAATTTGTGAACATTCCAATAGAGTCATCGGAATGTATAAAACTATGAAACTAGGAAAATAGCTTCTTTCTTGTAGATATACAACTGTAAGGTGGTCATTTTGGTTTCGAAATTTGAGAATATTCCGATAGAGTTATCGGAATATATAAAACTATGAAACTAGGAAATGGTTTTTTTATAGATATACAACTATACAGTGACCATTTTGTTTTCAGAATTTGATAACATTCCGATAGAGTTAGCGGAATGTAAAAAACTAGGAAAATAGCTTTTTTTTATAGAAATGCAACTGTAAAGTGGTCATTTTGTTCTCAAAATTTGAGAAAAAAATCCGACAGAGTTATGGGAATGTATAAAACTATGAAACTAGGAAAGTAGCTTCTTTATTATAGATATTCAACCGTAAAGTGACCATTTTGTTCTAAAAATTTGAAAACATCTCGATAGAGTTATCAAATGTTTAAGACTATGAAACTAGGAAAATAGCTTCTAATTTATGGATATACAATTGTAGAATGGTCATTTTGTTTTTAGAACCATATTTTAGAACACTACGATAGAGTTATCGGAATGTATAAAACTATAAAACTAGAAAAAAAGCTTCTTTTTCATAGATATACAACTGTAAAGTGGTCATTTTGTTCTCAAAATTTGAGAATATTCCGATAGAGTTATCAGAATGTATAAACTATAAAACTAGAAAAAAAGCTTCTTTTTCATAGATATACAACTGTAAAGTGGTCATTTTGTTCTCAAAATTTGAGAATATTCCGATAGAGTTATCAGAATGTATAAACTATAAAACTAGGATAATAGTTTCTTTTTCATATATATACAACTGTAAAGTGGTCATTTTGTTCTCAAAAGTTGAGAACATTCCGATAGAGTTATCAAAATGTATAAAACTATGAAACTAGGAAAATAGCTTCTTTTTTATAAAAAACTGTACAGTGTCCAATTTGTTCTGAAAATTTGAGAACATTCCTATGGAGTTATCAGAATGTATAAAACTGTGAATCGAGAAAAATAGCTTCTTTTTCATAGATATGCAACTCTACAGTGACCACTTTGTTCTCAAAATTTGAAAACATTTCGATAGAGGTATCGGAGATCATATATAAATCATAAAAAAGGATGATCAATGTTTTATAAGAGCAAAAATGTGTATCTAAAATAAACAAAGATGTATTAGTGTTTAAACATTCAACTTTATTTTTTATTCTTAAAAGCTAATTAAAGATAAAAGACTCATATTCTTGGTATTTAGGTATTTTAAGATTATTGCAATAAATATTTTTTTATAATTCTGTTATATAATTATTTAAACAATATCCTCAAATTCCCAGTAGCTATATGATTCATAACCTTGCAGTACATATTCTTTCTCTTGATACATTCTATTATTCAATATTTTTCATTATTCATTACTGCTTTTAATCAAACCAAATTTCTAAAAAGTTATATTTTATTTAATTATCAACTGTTGAGTCCCTCCAAAGTAGTGCTATTTACTATAATAACTACATGTATAATTATTGTTGTAGACCTTAACTAATGGCTCATAAATTTTAGTTCATTTAGAAAAAATTCAATATTAATGTCTTTAATTTTAATCAGTAATATAAACACTGAATAAGCCTTTAATATCTTTATAATATTCATCATGTTCTACCAAGCTTAGTTGTTCATCAACCACTTTTTGCTAATAAGATTACCATCCTCAATGTATAATAAATACAATAAAAATAATTGAAGCAAAATAATTGTTCTAACATTTCATTGTTACTTTTTCTTTAATATCGCATATTCGAAGTACATTCCCACAATACCAATTAAATTCGATTCAAAACTTCTTACATCTTTCCTTGATTTCCTTATGTATATGTTATAAATTGAAGCGTTTCAATAAATTGCAAGTTGTTTCATAACTAATCATTAAAATATCATTCTATAATATTTCTATTTCTTTGCTATCGTAATTAGTAGAAATAGAACTTTTTAATGTTATTTATTTAATTGGCTTATTTAAATATTTAATTTCTTTTAATGAATTATAATAATAATTTGTTAATAACTTACTAAACAAACATAATTAGTGAAGTATTAATCATATTTATTTAACAGACAATCCCAAAAGATGATCATATCTTATTCACAATAAACCGAGTTTATCATAGATCGTGATACCAAACAAATCCAATGACTTTTTGTCGGAATAAACATCAAATCTGTTGAACTTTGTTGATAATCACAAAATAAATTTCGTATTAAACATAATAGCAGTTGATTTTGGTTACTACGATCTATGTATTCTGAATATTAATTATTTGAAATTTAACCTCCTTTTCAAAATATTCGTATCTTAAGGTTAGTCAAGAATTCTTAATGATCAATCAACTAAGTTGTATAAATCTAAGCTATTTAAACTAGAAATGCAATGAAATTTAATATAGAAATTCATTTTGACCATAATCCTCTATTATTCGACCATCTATCTCTTCATGGGAATCAAAGGAAAGTAAAAGTTATCCATCGCTATCTTCTATAAAAATAAGTAGTGTCGAATGATAAACGATTACCAATTCTGATTAGTTCTTTTAAGATTTAAAATACTTCCTATTATTATGACTTAAGCTGATTTTCTTTCCTTATGAATTAACCAAATAGTCATTGATTATTTTTAAAATTAAACTTTGGAGATACAATGCTATTTTCACTCCTTTTGACAAAAAGATTTCATTTGATCTGTTGTAACCATCTTTTTTCATTATTGAAATTTCTTTTTAAACCATTATCAATAATTAAAGACATTAGTTAGTTAGTTATCAATAAAATCCTTATAGTTTTAAAACATTATTTCTTTATAAAGTACAGTTTTGTGATGTATTTTTTTTAATATGAATTTTATTAAATTCAAATTCATAAATTAATTTAACATTATATGTTGTACGTTTGCAGTAAATAAATAATAATTTAAATTATTAATTAATATAATTTTCTTTTTTAACCAATCATTATGATAATTTTTCCTTAAGATTTTAAATATCTAATTAAAAACAAACAAATCATTTTAAATAAATATTAAGTTATATTTAAATGATAATAATAATTTATTTTGTAACTAATTGTAAGTTATTTACACATAAATAGAGTATTTTTGATTGAATTAAAAAATTCATTATCAATTTTAAAATATTAGAAACTTCTTACATAATATTTTTAGTAAGAGAATTTTATCGGAATAACAATTAAAATTGTTCTGATCATTCTTTAAAACAATTATGTATTAACATATACTATATTTAAATTTTATACCATTGTTTTATGCTAAACTCTTTCTATTCCTAAAGAAATCAATCAATTTTTTGATTGCTTTTGAATATTCTGACTGTATAATATTTATTGAATATCCAAAGGCTTTATCTGATCTAAGATTAATTTAAAATATTTATTTCCCACTTTACAATCTTAGATAGCTTCAGTTAAATACAAATTAGCTCTCTTTTGTATTTATCTTAAAAAAAAGAGAGAAAAATCTTGGTAAAATATAAATCGCAAAAGATTACTCTTATATAATATTTCAAGAGTTAATAATCTCCTAATCAAATTTCCAACATTATTTTTAACATGTTATTTTTAATATTGTACTATTCTTAAGTATGTGTAATGCTATACCATTTTTTAAATCAAAACCTTTATTATACAATTGAAAAAGTGTAAATTATATGCGAGGTATATTAAAATTAATACCTAGATGACTTTTATTTCATTTTACTAAACATATTAAAACTAGATTAGAATCTCATTTGCAAGGTTAACATGATTCGGACAAACTCATTTAATTTTACTAATAAAATAAATTTTTAATTTATATTTCTAATAAATTAGATTATATAATTGTAATATTTTCAATCTTCTTATGTCATTTTTAATTTCTCTTTAATCATTATTAATCTATAATGAATCTTTTCATAGAATTTTGGTATATTAAATATAAAATATAGATATTAAATATAACTGCATTATATTTATAATATGCTCACATTACTTCCTAAAGATTAGTTTAGATACCAAATCAAGCTTCGGTATTGATTATAATACTTTTTTTGATAACAGTTATTTGGATTTCTTTTCCATCTGGCTATAAAAATCTTTTAAATTATAATTAATAATAATTTTAAATTTATATTTAATAAAAAAAATATACTAATAAATATTTAATACAATTTTATTGTATTAAAAATACATAGAAAAATAAAGGAACCTGTAATCATGTTTACTTTTTAAGGGTTGAATAACCGCAAAATTGTATTTGCAATTTTTAGTTTATATATTATATAAAATATAACGACATTTACAATATGTTATTACTGAAGATTGAATTAATACTTTGTAAATATATTATTAGTATTCACTAAGTTTTACACGAGTAACAATAAATATTTAACTTCATTACAAGATGTTAAATTATATATTAAGATAATTAGTAGAATAATCTTAAAATAAATATATTAAAACTTAAGAAGTGTTACGTTCTTGCTATAAAGTCAGTAATTATGTAAATTATACGAATTATTGTTTACAATCTTTTATTTTCTAAAGATTATCAAGAATATAACCATTTATTCCTTAAATCATTTTTTTATAGAACTTTATTATCGAACAATTTGATTTCAAATTTTTAAGATACTCAAAAACTATATTTCAAACATTGAATTTTCTTATTAACATGTAAATTACATAAATAAATATAAAATCAAATAGTAATTTTTGAAAAGTCATAAAGTAAAACGTAAACTAATTATACGTTTGATAATAAACATAATAAGTTTAATGAAAATTATATTTCGGTACTAAATCACATAATTAATTATTAGTTATTAACAAATCATATCATCAAGACATTAGCATAAGTATGTCAATAAATATGAGATTAAAATATAATCTTTAACTAAACTTTTATCCAAAATGATTTCAAAATATAAAATATAGCTATAAAAATAATGCAAGTTTTTCTACAATTAACAATAATATAATTATCAAAAATAAATTTATCTTTTCTACTTTTTACATTAAATACATACTTTGTTTATTAAAAATCCTTAAAAACATTTAAATTAATATTATAAGATTACAAATTAATGGAAAAATGTATGAAGATTTATTAAAAAAATCAGATTTAACAATATAGTGTGATTTGTATCTTACTAAACGGGTTGTTATATAGAAATTAGCTATTATATTATATTTGATTAAAGGATAAAAATGTTCAAAAGAATTTAATTATAACAAATAAGATGAATATAATATTGATTATGGTCAAAATGTTTTTTTGCTTTATAATTTAAACTTTTTATAATTGATTATCAATTATAGAAAAATTCTATGGATGATATTATCTCTATTGTGTTTCATTGAATTTGGATTGCTTATATAAATTATAATAATGTATAAGAAAACTGATTTTTAGAATTATCATTCATTCAAATTCATGTTTATATTTTATTTGTTTGGTTTTTGAAAAAATGATTATTTCTCTCTTTTGATATATGTATAAATTAACCTTGATTCTTCATAAGAAAGAAGATAATATTTCTTTATTCTAAATAATTACATAATGAAACACATTCATAATAATTTTATTTAAATTATAGCTATTAACTCTAAAAAATAATTCTATTCATCATTTCCAAAATCTAGTATAAACTATGAATGAAGACTCTAAGACTACAATTATCTAACGAAATGAATATTTGTAAGAATACAATTTCTTATTAAAATGTAAGAAAATAGATAGAATTGCTTATAATATTTCTTGTTATTTAATTTTTATGTATTATTTCTTACACTAAAAAATTAGACGTCTACTATAAAACTTTCATTTGCACATTTGTGTGATCGGTATAATTGATTTTATTCGATTGAATTATGCTTTTTCTTCAAGATTTCTTAATTTTGAAGAAATTATTATGATCATAAAAATCGATGGTATAAGATAATAAGAAGGATATATCTAAAGCTTAATGAACCTTTTTTAACAGAGTTCTATATTTATTGTTATATAGCGTTTAAGATATGTTGTTTATATAAGAAATATAGTATTTATTTATTTATTATTTTAATATCAGCCTCTTTTTTAATGATATACAACTCTGCAGTGACCATTTTGTTCTAAAAATATGAGAAAATTTCGATCGAGTTATCAGAATGTATAAGACTATGAAACTAGGAAAATAGCTTCTTTTTTATAGATATACCACTGTAAAGTGACCATTTTGTTCTCAAAATTTGAGAACACTTCTCTAGAGTTTTCAGAGTGTATAAAACTATGAAACTAGAAAAATAGCTTCTTCTTTATAGATATACAACTGTAAAGTGGTCTTTCTGTTCTCAAAATTTGAGAACATTCCGATAGAGTTATCAGAATTTATAAAACTATGAAACTACGAAAATAGCTTCTCTTTTATAGGTATACAACTATAAAGTGTTCATTTTGTGATCAAAATTTGAGAACCTTCCGATAGAGTTATCGGAATGTAAAAAAAACTCTGAAACTACGTAAATAGCTTCTTTTTTATAGATATACAACTGTAAAGTGGTCTTTCTGTTCTCAAAATTTGAGAACATTCCGATAGAGTTATCAGAATTTATAAAACTATGAAACTACGAAAATAGCTTCTCTTTTATAGGTATACAACTATAAAGTGTTCATTTTGTGATCAAAATTTGAGAACCTTCCGATAGAGTTATCGGAATGTAAAAAAAACTCTGAAACTACGTAAATAGCTTCTTTTTTATAGATATACAACTGTAAATACATTCCGATAACTCTATCGGAATGTTCTCAAAAATGTCAGAACAAAATGACCACTGTATGGATGTATATCTATAAAAAAGAAGCTATTTTCCTTGTGTCATAGTCATATACATTCTGATAGCCTATCAGAATGTTCTCATATTTTGAGAACAAAATGACCACTTTACAGTTGTATATCTATAAAAAAGAAGTTATTTTCCTAGTTTCAAAGTTTTATACATTCCGATAACTATAGGAATATTCTCAAATTTTGAAAACAAAATGACCACTTTATAGTTGTGTATCCAAAAAAAGAAGCTAATTTCCTAGTTTAATTGTTTTATGAATTCCGATAACTCTTTCGAGATGTTTTCAAATTTTTAGAATAAAATGGTCGCTGTACATTTGTATATCTATAAAAAATAAGTATATATAGTATATATTGTATATATTGTATAAGTATATATTGTATATATATAAAAAATAATTGTATATCTATAAGCTATTTTCCTAGTTTCATAGTTTTATACAGTTCGATAAATCTATCGAGATGTTTTCAAATTTTTTAAACAAAAGGGTCACTGCACAGTTGTACATTTATGAAAAAGAAGCTATTTTCCTAGTTTCATAGTTCTATACATTCCGATAACTCTGTCGGGATGATCTCAAATTTTAAGAACAAAATGACCACTTTACAGTTGTATATCTATAAAAAAGAAGCTATTTTCCTAGTTTCAAAGTTTTATACATTCCGATAACTATAGGAATATTCTCAAATTTTGAAAACAAAATGACCACTTTATAGTTGTGTATCCAAAAAAAGAAGCTAATTTCCTAGTTTAATTGTTTTATGAATTACGATAACTCTTTCGAGATGTTTTCAAATTTTTAGAATAAAATGGTCACTGTACATTTGTATATCTATAAAAAATAAGTATATATAGTATATATTGTATATATTATATAAGTATATATTGTATATATATAAAAAATAATTGTATATCTATAAGCTATTTTCCTAGTTTCATAGTTTTATACAGTTCGATAAATCTATCGAGATGTTTTCAAATTTTTTAAACAAAAGGGTCACTGCACAGTTGTACATTTATGAAAAAGAAGCTATTTTCCTAGTTTCATAGTTCTATACATTCCGATAACTCTGTCGGGATGATCTCAAATTTTAAGAACAAAATGACCACTTTACAGTTGTATATCTATAAAAAAGAAGTTATTTTCTAGTTTCATCTTTTTATAGATTCCGATAACACTATCGGAATGTTCTCAAATTTTGAGAACAAATTGACGACTGTAGAGTTGTATATCTATAATAAGAAGCTATTTTCCAAGTTTCATAGTTTTATACATTCTGATAACTCTATCGGAATATTCTAAAATTTTGAGAACAAAATGACCACTGTACAGATGTATATCTATAAAAATGAAGCTAATTTCCAAGTTTCATAGTCTTATACATTCCGGTAACTCTATTGGAATGGTACCAAATTTTGAGATCAAAATGACCACTTAACAGTTGTATATGTATGAAAAAGAAGCTATTTTCCTAGTTTCAAAGTTTTATACATTCCGATAACTCGATCGGAATGTTCTCAAACCTTAAGAACAAAATGACCACTTTACAGTTGTATATCTATAAAAAATAAGCCATTTTCCTAGTTTCATAGTTTTATATTCTGATAACTCTATCGATTTGTTTTAAAATTTTAGAATAAAATGGTCACTGTACACAAATATATCTATGAAATAGAAGCTAATTTCCAAGTTTCATAGTTTTATACATTCCGATAACTCTATTGGAATGTTCTCAAATTTTGAGAACAAAATGGTCACTTTACAGTTGTATATCAATAAAAAAGAAGCTATTTTCCTAGTTTCATAGTTTTATACATTCCGATTACTGTATCGGAATGGTCCCAAATTTTGAGAACAAAATGACCACTTTACAGTTGTAATCTATGAGAAAGAAGCTATTTTCCTAGTTTCAAAGTTTTATACATTCCGATAACCCGATCGGAATGTTCTCAAACCTTGAGAACAAAATGACTACTTTACAGTTGTATTTCTATAAAAAGTAAGCTATTTTCCTGGTTTAATAGTTTTGTACATTCTGATAACTCTATCGAGATGTTTAAAATTTTAGAACAAAATGGTCACTGTACAGAATTATATATATAAATAAGAAGCTATTTTCCTAGTTTCATAGTTTTATATATTTCGATAACTCTATCGGAATGTTCTCAGATTTTGAGGACAAAATGGTCACTTTACAGTTTTATATCTATAAAAAAGAAGTTATTTTCCTAGTTTCATAATAGAGTTATCGGAATGTATAAAAATAAGAAACTAGGAAAATAACTTCTTTTTATAGATATACAACTCTACATTGGTCATTTTGTTCTCAAATTTTGAATACATTCCGATAGAGTTATCGCAATGTTTAAATCTATGAAACTTGGAAAAAAGCTTCTTTTTTATAGATATACAACTTTACAGTGGTCATTTTGTTCTCAAAATTTTAGAATATTCCGATAGAATTATCAGAATGTATAAAACTATGAAACCTGGAAAATAGCTTCTTTTTTATAGATATACAACGGTACAGTGATCAATTTGTTCTCGAAATTTGAGAATATTCCGATAGTGTTATCGGAATGTATAAAAATATGAAACTAGAAATAAACATTCCGACAGAGCTATCAGAATGTATAAAACTATGAAACTAGGAAAATAACTTCTTTTTTACAGATGTACAACTGTAAAGTTGTCATTTTGTTCTCAAAATTTGAGAACATTCCAATAGAGATATCGGAATGATTAAACCATGAAACTAGGAAAATAGCTTCTTATTTAAAGATATACATCTGTACAGTGACCATTTTGTTCTAAGACTTTGAAAATATCTCGATAGAGTTATCACAATATGTAGATCTATGAAACTAGGATAATAGCTTTTTTTTATGGATAACAACTGTAGAGTGTTCACTTTGTTCTCAAAATTTGAAAACATTCCGCTGGAGTTATCGGAATGTATAAAACTAAGAAACTAGGAAAATAGCTTCTTTTTTATAGATATAAAACTGTAAACTGACCATTTTGTTCTCAAAATTTGAGAACATTCCGATAGAGTTATCGGAATATATAAAACTATGAAACTAGGAAAACAGCTTATTTTTTATAGAAATACAACTGTAAAGTGGTCATTTTGTTCTCAAGGTTTGAGAACATTCCGATCGGGTTATCGGAATTTATAAAACTTCGAAACTAGGAAAATAGCTTCTTTTTCATAGATTACAACTGTAAAGTGGTCATTTTGTTCTCAAAATTTGGGACCATTCCGATACAGTGATCGGAATGTATGAAACTATGAAACTAGGAAAATAGCTTCTTTTTTATTGATATACAACTGTAAAGTGGCCATTTTGTTCTCAAATTTTGAGAACATTCCAATAGAGTTATCGGAATGTATAAAACTATGAAACTTGGAAAATAGCTTTTATTTCATAGATATAATTGTGTACAGTGACCATTTTATTCTAAAATTTTAAAACAACTCGATACAGTTGGTCATTTTGTTCTCAAGGTTTGAGAACATTCCGATTGGGTTATCGGAATGTATAAAACTTTGAAACTAGGAAAATTGCTTCTTTTTCATACATATACAACTGTTAAGTGGTCATTTTGATCTCAAAATTTGGGACCATTCCGATAGAGCTACCGGAATGTATAAGACTATGAAACTTGGAAATTAGCTTCTTTTTTTATAGATATACATCTGTACAGTGGTCATTTTGTTCTCAAAATTTTTGAATATTCCGATAGAGTTATCGAATTGTATAAAACTATGTAACTTGGAAAATAGCTTCTTTTTTATAGATATACAACTCTAGAGTGGTAATCCTTTTTCTGAAAATTCGAGAACATTCCGATAGAGTTATCCGAATGTATAAAACTATAAAACTTGGAAAATAGCATCTTTCTTATTGATATTCAACTGTACAGTGGTCATTTTGTTCTCAAAATTTGAGAAAATTCCGAGAGAGTTATCGGAATATATAAAACTATGAAACTAGGGAAAAAGCTTCTTCTTTATAGATATAAAATTGTACAGTGGTTCTTTTGTTCTCAAAATTTGAAAACATTCCTATAGAGTTATCGAAATATATAAAACTATGAAACTAGGAAAATAGCTTCTTTTTTATAGATATACAACTATACAGTGACCATTTTGTTCTCAAAATTTGAGAAAATTCCGATAGAGTTATCGGAATGTATGAAACTAGGAAAATAGCTTCTTTTTATAGATTAAATAAAAAAAACGAGTTTTTTTAACTGAAAGTAAGGAGCGACATTAAAACTTAAAACGCACAGAATTTACTTCGTATATGAAAGAGGCTGCTTCCTCATCAACGCCCCGCTCTTTACGCTAAAGTTTGACTCTTTCTCTCAATTCTTCTTTTTAAAACAGTAAAAAACTTTAGCGTAAAGAGCGGGACGTTGATGAGGAAGCAGCCTCTTTCATATACGAAGTAATTTCTGTTCGTTTTAAGTTTTAATGTCGCTCCTTACTTTCAGTTAAAAAAAACTTGTTTTTTTTTATTTAATTTCTGAACGTTTTTGAATCAATGCATGTTTTGATTTTGTCTCTCCGCAGAGGAATAATCAAAACGAAATTTGCATATTTTTTTTTTGGGGGGGCTAAATGGCTTTCTCATAATTTTGATTGAATGATTTTGAGAAAAAAAAGAGCGGGGGCGAAGCCTAGTTGCCCTCCGATTTTTTAGTTAATTAGAAAGGCAACTAGAACTTTTAATTTTTTACGAATCTTTTTATTGGTAAAAGATTTACGTAACTTATAAATTAGCTTACGTAAAGAACTTTTGTATTCTCATGTTTTTATTACATATATGAGGGGATTCGTCCCATCGTCAGTACCTCGCTCTTTTCACTAAAGCTTAAATTTTGTCCCAATTCATTAAGAATGACCCCTGAATCATAAAAGCCGTAGAATAAATAGTTGAAATTACTAAAAATACTTTAGCGTAAAGAGCTAGGTATCATAAGGAGGTGAGCCCCTTATATGGGTAATAATTTCTGTTTGTTTTAAGTTTTATTGCTGTTCCTTACTTCCAGCTGAAAAAGCTTTTTCACATTTATTTTTTAATTTTTTTTTAAATAATGCTAGTAAATCCTGCTCTCCCTTCATGGAAGTTTTCTTCTCCCATGACAAATTCTCGATGGAAAGTTCCCCCAGCATATCACCCTCTTCTCAACCCCCCCCCCCCCCCCCAACCAAAAAAATCCTCCTGAAAACGCCTGTATACTTCCCAATAACCATTACTATATGTAAGCACAGGTCAAAGTTTGTAACTTGTTGCCCCTCTCACGGGGACTGTGTGGGAGTAAGTCGTCCCCAAAGACATAGTTATAATATTTTTCGACTACGCTGAATAAAATGGCTATCTCAGAATTTTGATCCGTTGACTTTGGGAAAATAATTAGCGTGGGAGGGGGCCTAGGTGCCCTCCAATTTTTTTGGTCACTTAAAAAGGGCACTAGAACTTTTCATTTCCGTTAGAATGAGCCCTCTTGCAGCATTCTAGGACAACTGGGTCGATACGATCACCCCTGGGAAAAAGAAAACAAAACAAAAAAACAAAAAAAACAAAAAACACGCATCCGTGATCTGCCTTCTGGCAAAAAATGCAAAATTCCACATTTTTGTAGAGAGGAGCTCGAAACTTCTACAATAGGGTTCTCTAATACACTGAATCTGATGGTGTGATTTTCGTTAAGATTCTATGACTTTTAGGGGGCGTTTCCCCCTATTTTCTAAAATAACGCAAATTTTCTTAGGCTCGTAACTTTTGATGGGTAAGACTAAACTTGATGAAACTTATATATTTAAAACCAGCATTAAAATGCGATTCTTTTGATATAGCTATTGGTATCAAAATTCCATTTTTTAGAGTTTTGGTTACTATTGAGCAGGGTCGCTCCTTTTCGTTACCACGAACTGTTTGATTTTCTTCTTTATTAATTTTGGTATCCACTGTTATGGTCTTCTCCTCTGATAGGCTGTTTTGATATAAAATACATTCGCCATCCACTGACAAACGATTCTATTTCTTAGCGTTCTCATCAGAATTTGGCTCAATATATTCAGGAGTTTATCGAACGGCAGAAAAATTATTGTCTGACATTTGACTGTTAATATTTGTTTTTTGGCCACTTGGGATTCTTGCATGAAAATGGAATTCTATCATGCGGATAATTATGCTTTATCTATGCTTGAGCACGCTTAAAGATTACATTCTATGTTTTTAGAACCTAGTGTTTTTTAATGAAATTTTAATTCTTAATATTCTCTTTTTTTCAGTTAGGGTTCTTGCATACGTGTTGAAATCATCAGCACTTAAATCAAGTTCCCCAACCCTCAACCATAATTAATACTAATAAAGAAGAACAAGGGGTGAATGATGAAAGTACTGCCAGTACTAGTGAGTAGTGAGCTTAGTAAGAGTACTAAAGCCTGTTTAAACACTTACTGTAATAACCAAAGAGTTATATTCTGCTGTATGGACATTCACCAATTTTTCTAAAAAGAGTAGCTGCTACCAGGGTCCCTTGCCCATACATTTTGATTACTTTCCTTTCTAAGGCCTTGCGTTCGGTTTCATATATTAAAGATTTAATCATTATGTTGTTCATTTATTCATTTAGGTTAGTTCTTTATTTAGGCAGATATTACTTCGATGGTTCAGTGACATAATTTTATCCCTCCAAGGGTCCTCCTTTTTTTGCGTATCGTGTTAGTTTTCTCACTTTCTAACAAAAAATAAAGTTCCAGTAATTGTTCGTTTTTCTTGAGCTGAATTATTGTTCCGATATAAAAAGACGAGATGAGTGCGAAAATGAAGTTAAATTTGGTGTGCGGTATATATAAAAAAATTTCATAGTCATCAATACAAGATTTTTACGCTTCTCTTCTTCGTGACCTCTATTTTTTACCAGACTAGATTTCGCTGGCTAAATTGTCGGTATTTTGATCTAATAATTAGTTATCCTTAATCTAATCGTCGCTGGCTCCGTCACCTCATGGATCAGCCTAAATAACAGGTCATTGCAAGATGTTTTTAAAACAATTTAGGTAAGAACTAATAAATTAAACTGAATATAGGATATACAATGATATTAATTGCTGAAAGCTCACCAGCTCAACATTTTGTTTCACCAAGACTGGATTTAAAGCTATGGTGTCTCTAGACTAAAGCAATTTCGCTGCTCTATTTTTGCAAGATTTTCGAGGAGATCCTCAAAACTTCGGGAATAATGAAAGCTGCAAGGCTTAGGGGGTATTATTGGTATTATTGTGGGTATATTGGTAAGTGGGTATTCGTATAGTGGGTATTATTGGTAAATCCAATTTTTTTTTCACTGCAATTTTGATTTTATATTCAATGTTGCAATAAAAACAAAAAAAAATTGAAATATAATTCCTTTTGGTTAAGTGCCAAATACACAATAGGCCTTATACTTTTACCATTAGAGAAACGGGCAGTAGCAATAATCTAGTTTGTAGTGAAGAAACCATTCAGTAGACGTACATAACCCCTACTCCCTGAAAACAATCGCGGTCTAACAACCAATCCTTAATCCAATTCTCATTTGTGTTTGAATTTTGTTCTCCCAGTTTTTCTAATGAAAAAAGGAAATATAATTTTCCAAAACTTTGTAGCCACTTAAGTAAGGGAATGACAATTCTAAGTAACAGAATTGGTTATTTACGCAAGAAAATGGTACTTTTACCGTTAGTAAAACGGGTAGTAGCCATACTCTTTTTTGTAGTGAAGACACCATTCATTAGAAGTACATAACCCTACTCCCTGAAGACAACCGTGGTTTAACAACCAATCTTAATCCAATTCTCACTTGTCTTTAAATTCTGTTCTCCAAATTATTATAATAAAAAAGGGTAAACTAATTTTCCAAAACTTTGTGGTGGCCATATTCTTCTTCGTAGTGAAGATCCCATTCATTCGAAGCACAGAAACCTAGTTCTTTCGGAAATAAAAAAAAAAACTAGTTTTTTTAACTGAAAGTAAGGAGCGACATTGAAACTTAAACCGAACAGAAATTACTCCATATATGAAATGAGTTATCCCCTCCACAATCCCTCGCTCTTTACGCTAAAGTTTTCAATTGTTTTAAAAAGTAGAATTATGGCAAAGAGTCAAACTTTAGAGTATAGAGCGAGGGATTGCGGAGGGGACAACTCATTTCATATACGGAGTAAATTCTGCTCGTTTTAAGTTTCAATGTCGCTCCTTACTTTCATTTAAAGAAACTAGTTTTTTTTTATTTAATTTCTGAACGTTTTTGAATTAATGCATATTTGATTTTGGCTCTCCGTACATAAATTATTAAAAATGAAATTTGTGTATAAATTCTTTTTTTGGCTAAATGGCTTTCTCTTAGTTTTGATCAGACGATTTTGAGAAATAAGGAGTGGGGAAAGAGGCCTGGTTGCCCTCCAATTTTTTGGTTACTTAAAAAGGCAATTAGAACTTTTAATTTTTAACGAACGTTTTTGTTAGTAAGAAATATACGTAACTTAAGAATTAACTTGCGAAACGAACTTTTATATTCTTATATTTTTATTATGTATATGAGGGGTTTGTCCCCTCGTTAATACCTCGCTCTTTACACTAAACCTTAAGTTTTGTCCCAATTCTTTAAGAATGACCCCTGAATCAGAAAGGCCGTAGAATAAATAGTTGAAATTACTAAAAATACTTTATCACAAAGAGTGAGGTATTTATCTCCTCCTAAATACCTCGCTCTTTATGCTAAAATATTTTTAGAACCCCTCATATGCGTAATAATCTCTGTTCGTTTTAAGTTGCAATGTTACTCCTTACTTTCAATTGTAAAAACTTTTTCATGTTTATTTTTTCATTGTTTTTTTTTTATAGTAATGCTAGAAATTCCTGTGCCCTTTTCATCGAATTTTGCTTCCCCCATAACATGTTTCTCCAAGGAAAGATCCTCCCACATAGCCCCCTCCCCTCAACCCCACCCCCTAACCAAAAAAATCCACCTGAAAACGTCTGTACACTTCCCAATAACCATTACTGTAAGTAAACAATGGTCAAAGTTTGTAACTTGCAGCCCCTCCCTCAGAGACCGTGGGGGAGTAAGTCATCCCCAAAGACATAGTCTTATAGTTTTCGACTATGCACAATAAAACGGCTATCTCAAAATTTTGATTCGTTGACTCTGGGAAAAAATGAGCGTGGGAGGGGGCCTAGGTGCCCTCCAATTTTTGTCACTTAAAAAGAGCACTAGAACTTTTAGTTTCCATTATAATGAGCCCTCTTGCTATATTCTAGGACCATTTGGTCGATACGATGACCCCTGAAAAAAAAAAGAAAAAAAAAAAAAAAAAAAACACGCACCCGTGATCTGTCTTCTGGCAAAAAATATGAAATTCCTCATTTTTGTAAATAGAAGCCTGAAATTTTTTCTATAGGGTTCTCTGATACGGTGAATGCGATGGTGTGATTTTCGTTAAGATTCTATGTCTTTTAAGGGTTGTTTCCTCCTATTTTCCAAAATAAGGCAAATTTTCTCAGGCTCGTAACTTTTAATAACAAAGATTAAACTTGATGGAACTTATATATTTAAAATCAGCATAAAAATCCGATTCTTTTGATGTATCTTTTAGCATCAAAATTCCGTTTTTTAGAGTTTTGTTTACTATTGAGCCGGTTCGCTCCTTACTACAGTTCGTTACCACGAACTGTTTGACAATTGGGGAAAATTTTCGGATAGTTTTTTTTCATTAATTTCTGTTCGTTTTTTTAATGCAAAAAGTTTTAAATTTCTAAAAACTTCTTATTTCAAAATAAGATTTTTTTCAACATCAAAATTCATCAAGTATCAAAAATAGTATCAAAGTAACTATTTCAAAGTACCAAAGTATCAAAGTAAAGAAAGGATCAAAGTTAATAAAGTATCAAAGTAGAAATAAACAACTTCCAGAAATTACAGCCCTTGCACCGTAAATCGAAGTTAACACGTAACTCACTAAACCTAAGCATCAAAGTGTACAAAGTATCAAAGTAGCAATATTTAAGTTCCGTAACTAAGAACCCTTTCCCGGGGCTTGGGTCAACCCTGGTGGCATAGTTATTTGGCCTTTGAACTATTTTGATAAAAATGGTGATCTCCAAATTTTGACCGGATGCCCACTGGGAAAGAGGGGCGTGGGCTAGTTGGCCAATGATCACTTTTGACTCTTAAAAACAGCAAGAAGTTTCAATTTACGATGAAATGAGCCCCCACCAAAGTTTAATGCGACCACCCTTTCCACAGAACCGTATATTCTGATAATAGGCAACTTACATAAGTTAAAATCCTTGCCCCAGGGGGCAAGGAAGATTTCTCAACCCTAAGTTATCGTAATTTGAATTTTGGACTATTTTGAACGCAATGGCTATTTTAAAATTTTGATAAAATGCATTTGAAGATTAAAAGGTGATTACTTTTTAATCACTCTCGATTCTTAAGAACATACAATTTACATAAGCTAAAAGTCTTATTCCGGATTCTATGGAGGATTTTTCAGACCCTGATTTATAGTAGTAGGATTTTTGGACTATTTTGAACAAAATAGCTATCTCAAAATTTCTATCGGATGTACTTGCGGTAATAAACTTCAGATGGGACTCATTTGATTTGAAGTTGGAAATAAGTGCCATTTTTGAGAGTCAAAAGCGATTGAAGTGCAACCACCCCTCCCCTCCCCAACGCCCATCATTTCCAAAAAACAAACATCCAAACAAACTTTCGAGACATCTGTTTTTGTTCAGCATTGTGAAAAGGCTCAGTAATTATGTGTTTGCGGATGTCAATACCCCCCATACCCCAGAAGGTCTCAGGGCTAGGAGTGGAAGTTAGGCAATTTGATCATTGCTTACATATAACATATGTTTTTGAAAAAGGAATGCATTTTTGACTGCTACATTCCCAAAACACGGAGGGCATTATGGTCAGTCTTTCGAGGAATGTTAATGGGAGTGTTGAACTAGATCAAAGCATGTTATGTGTGTATGGGTTGTCAAAAGGACGTAACTCAGGAATGACTGAGTCTATTAATTTTGAACTTTCAGGAAATACTAAGAGAGATGATCAGTTGACCAAAAGGGCATTATTTACACACTACTACTAGTAATACTACCGCAACTATCACTAAAAGTACTGCTTCTGTCGTGGGTACTACTAAGGATGAGGATATTAAAATAAACATCTGTTGAAACGTTGAGGGGAAAGTTGAACAAAATCAAAACATGTTATGTGCAAGCAGATTGTTATAAGGGAGTATCTCAAGAATGGATTAGAGTATTAAGTAGGAAATTTCATAGAATACTTACAGGGGAAGATCGAAAGACAAAAACGAAATAGATATATGTCACTAATAATACTACTACCACTGCGATGACTATTATGACAAGGAGTGCTGCTGTTGGAAACGAAACTGTAAAGTGTTTGCAAAACTGAAAATACTGATGAAATTCTTTGTATCTTCTGCATACAATCACCAATGACAAAGTTAAGTCTATGGGAATGACAGTGTTTACACCGCTTGTGGTACTTTTCCTGGAGACGGCCCTGTACTCCTGAAAAGTTTCTATTCATTACACTGGCTTCGTCATAGCACTGTCCAACACACTTCTACCAGTCAAGGTCGATACCCTTTATTTTTTTGTAAATGAAGTTGGCTAAACTCTCAGCGGCAACCTTGCGCATGTGGTAGCAACCTATGGCCCTATCTTTGATTTTCAGGTCATGAACATGGCGCGCTAAGATGACGAGATGTTCTTTGTTCGAGAGGTCTTTTGTCTCGTTAGCAGGAACTGCAAAATATTTTGCTTTTCTGACTTCTTTCGTGATAGAGCTTTTGATTTCATTTCCAATGACATCAATGTAGTCGTTTTTGTACTAGTGTGACATGTTATGACCATAGGCCTTACTAGAGTTTTTCATCAAGTCCGGGTTGATTTCCGTTATAAGATGTACTGTAACTACAAAATTTCCTTGTATGGCACTAGACTCCCCTTCATCATGTCCACAAAACGCAAGACTTTGCCGTCCAAGTAATGCTGTAGGTTTTAGTAGATATTTTACGTACTGTCCATTCTCTAGTATTTCCTTTTCGCGTTCTTTGAAGAGGCATGACACAACAGATTTGGCCACCTCCGTCTCAATAGCTTTAAACTGAGTTCAAGAAATAGTACATGCCTTTTGTCGGTCGCTGTTTTCGTGCTGCCGTATCGATTCAGAAATGTCTTTCCACTTCTAAATCCTACGTCAATGAATGCTCTAACTACATACCTTTCGCCTGATCTTACCGAGGATTTGCTGAAATTTCGGCACTTGAAACAGAACCGAGTCCTGTTCTATCGAATATTTGAGCCATGGGTATGCCAAGAAATAGGAGCTGTTGAATTTTCGTTTGCAATTCTCGATGGTGGTGGCAGGATAGTCAAAACCGATTGACAGCTGTTACTGATCGTTCTGGAAGCCGTTTCCTCCGTTTGTGGTTTGCGCAGATTTGTCTCCTCAGAAATTTGTCTCACGTCCAGGGTCTGCTCGTTTGTCGGTAAAACTTCGGTTGCCGATTAGTTGTCCCCATAAAATGTAGTAGATTTACTTACAGTCGGCTTAAAAAACGAAGCCAATCGCCGTTGTATCGTTATTCTTCTTCTTTACTTTGGGTTTTTATTTTCCTTCTTCGCACCACTCGCACCAGATGAACTCATGTTTCAATAATCCGATTTGAACTTGAACACAAATCAACACTGTTTCACGGTTCTTTATTTGATGAAGGGTAACGAGAAACTAAAAACAAAACTGGAATGACACCCTGGTCTGGATATTCCTTTTTTACAGATGTTGGCATACACATGAATGTGCCGAAAGGGGATTCAATAATTACAGGAGACATTTCAATGTATCCGAGCCCAGAAAGGACCTTACGAACTCCTACCAAAAGGGTGACCATAAATTGATTAGGAAGAGCAGCAAAAACAGGATACTTTCTTGAAATGCAATAATCGTCGAGTATCTTGAATTTGCTATTTAATAATAATTCACAGAAGAAATACGGCAAAATAAGAGAAAAAAGTAGAACAAGGACGAATAAACAAAGAATTACGTGGCTGAAATTGGACCCCTCCTGAAATCAGAGGGGGGGGCATGACCCCCTTCTATCCTCCTCAAATGGCGGCACTGTTTAGGGGGAATTTCAATTAAACGAAAAAACTATATGCATGCAGGTATTAAAAGGGTACATAAACAATGTCATAGGCAGCGCTGCTTTATCATAACTAGTAATATTATTGATATTTTAAATTAGCTAATTTGATTGGAAATAAAATTTTCTAGTGCTCTTTTTAAGATATGTAAAATATTAACGTAAAATGTAAAAATAAAATGAACAGAGATTAATTAAAAAAAAACTTTTTCCACAAAATTAGTTTTTCAAGGAAAAATAAGGAACTCCATTAAACCAAAAATGAACAAAGATAGAATGAAATAGTCTACCAGGCGTAAAACTATAAAAACTGATTATGTTCTGGTCTTGAGAAGATATTGGGGTCGTCAGCACTACTCTTGGTATATTTTGCTTGCTTCGAGCTTTACTCAGTTATTTATTCTAATATCTGTTCGTTTTGAGTTTCATTTGTTTATTGATGGTGATTTTGGGTAGTTTTACACTTGGAAGATTATTTGACTTTATTTCTGCTCAATTTTGGTTTAATGGAGCTCTTTCTTTTCTCTACAAAAAACTTGTTTTCTGGAAAAAGCTTTTTTAAGTTAAGTTTCTGTCCCTTTTTTATTTATATTGGAATGCTTTATAGCTTTACAGGTTTTTGCTTGGCTAGCTATTCGTATGTCAGAGAGCTTTTTTACCAATAAATAATCCTGACACAAAAAGAATTGTTTAATTTAATTATATATCTCCTCAAATTGACGAGAAAAATAAAACCTAATATCATAACTTTATGCTCTTCTTAGAACTTACGTTCTAAGAAGATGTATAATGTGTAGTAACAGCGGGATTAACAGTAGTAGCCTTAGCTTTAATGGCAGTAGTAGCAGTAGAAGTAGCATTAATACTAGCAGTAGTAAGGCTACTTAGCTTTAAAGCTAAGGCTACTACTGTTAATTTTTCTGCTACTACACCTACTGTTGTCACTTATTTTTCCAACCTCTCATCATGCCTTGAGGGTTAAAAACTCCAAAAGTTCATATGTTTTGCTATCATTTTTAGCTAGGACGATCATTTGCATAATATAAGTTTATGTGAGCTCTACTTTACCATTGGAAACGGTGCTGTCCCAGAGCCATTGCTGTGTCGCTGGGAAGTTCTACCGATTAATCTATATAACAGGGAGGGAGGAGGTAATCCTGTCAAATCCTGATACTCACCACAGCAACCGAATCAAGTTCAAAACAAGCAGAAAGTAACATGACTATGGCTGACAACGTAAATGCCTTTTCAAGACCAGAACATAATTTTTACTTTACTGGAAAAAATGCAAATGAATACAAATGATGATAAAATACAAAAAATACATATACTAATATTTATTCCTTAAATTTTCAATAATTTTCGATTTACCAAAGTTAGAAAAGTTAAAACATTTACAAAGTTTAGTTTTAGTAAAGTGCAAATTGTGTTGAAGTATCATATTCATACTTTTTCCTCCAAAGGGCACTGACTATTAATAAACATTAAAAGGGGGAACAATATATAAAGGTGAATTTTCGGAAATAAATCTACCGCACTAAACCCCGTTATACAAGTTTCAAAAATTTATAAAAACGTGTTCTAAATAGAAAAAAAACTCAATGATAATTAAGTTCATTCTATCAAATTTGATAAAACAATTTTAAAATTGGTAAAAAGATTATTTAAAATCCTACTCAGACGTTTGGAATTGTGTCTTCAGCCTTCGCATGTACTTTTCTATACCTCTATATATATAAAAATAAGTTGTCTGTCTGTGTGTCTGTCTGTCAGGTGACGTCATGTTTCTGTGTCGACTGACGTCATGAAGTTAGTTGTCGTCATTTTTGCTATGACGGTGACGTCATTAAAGATATTTAAGACATATATGTTCACGTAGAAATCTATTTATGTTTAAGTTTGAAATGACTGATGAACTTACAATGGCAAAAGCCGATGAAGATGCTCAAAGAGTCTATGCCAAAAAACTTGCTGCTGATAGAGAAAGTCAGAAAAGAAAGCGTGCCAAGGAATCAAAAGAACAGCAAGAAAACAGGCTTGAGGCTGATAGAGAAAGAAAGAACAGAAAGCGTGCCGAGGAACTACCAGAGCAACGCGAAAGCAGACTTGCTGCTAAAAGAGAAAGTGAAAAAAGAAGGCGTGCCGAGGAATCACAAAAACAGCAGCAAATATGCGTGTCCGATTGCAAAACGATGACTCTGGTCAAACATTTTCAGATCAATTGCTGGCAATTGGAAACGGAAAGCTCCCAGTAGACTCAATTTCAGGACGTATACAACTACCTGCTGATTTCTGTAATTTAGTGACGTCAAAAAATGAATTGATTGAAAAAGTATTTCCGAATATTCTAAAAAATTATAAAAATAATAAATGGCTAAGTGAAAGAGCGATTCTCGCACCCAAAAATATAGACGTCCACGAAATCAACAATATTGTTTTGACCAAGATTCGAGACCAGGCAGTCCTTTACAAGTCAGTCGACACAGTTTTGGAACCAAATGAAGCGGTTAATTATCCATCTGAATTTTTAAATTCCATAGATCTTTCAGGGTTTCCACCACACGTGCTACAACTAAAAATAGGCGTACCAATAATACTTTTAAGAAATATCAACCCACCAAAGCTTTGCAATGGCACGCGACTTGCCGTAAAAAAAAACAATGGAAAACCTAATAGAGGCTACAATCTTGACAGGGCCTTTTGAGGGTGAGGCTGTTCTTATTCCTCGCATTCCCATGATTCCAACGGATCTGCCTTTTCAATTTAAAAGATTGCAATTCCCAATTCGATTAGCATTTGCAATCACCATTAACAAAGCTCAAGGTCAATCATTAGAAAAATGTGGTATAGATCTTAATACTGATTGTTTTTCCCATGGACAATTGTACGTTGCATGTTCGAGGGTCGGTAAACCTGACAATCTATTTATATGCAGCGACAATTGGACAGCGAAGAATGTTGTATATTCGCAAGTTTTACGCAGTTAATTTGTATTGTATCTATCTATCTATTTATCTATATAAAAACGAGTTGTGTGTATGCATGTTTGTTTGTTTGTAAAAAGAGCGTTTGCATATGACGTCATTATTAGTACATACGGCTTTGTATATGCACAGACAATGGGAAAGCCAAGAATGTTGTATATTCGCAATTTTTACGTAGTTTAACTCCTGCAAACGAAATGAATGCTTGCCTGAAAAATTCTAATTTATGGGCACACGTAAAAATATTAAAATTAACTACAAATATGCGTGTCCGATTGCAAAACGATGACTCTGGTCAAACATTTTCAGATCAATTGCTGGCAATTGGAAACGGAAAGCTCCCAGTAGTGGGAAAGCCAAAAATGTTGTATATTCGCAATTTCTACGTAGTTTGAAACACATATATAAATCTATCTATATTCACAGGTGGGACACAGGGACACAACTACAATGGCGCGTAGCTAATATGACGCGTAACGACTTACGCGCGCGGGGGGGCTTGGTGGGCGCGAAGCGCCCCACCAACTAGGTGTTGGTAGTTGAAACAACAGCTAGTTGAAAATAAGAAAAGAGCAGAGATAAGAGCTTAAAAATACTTCTTGGGGCATAATTTAGGCTTTAAATTCATTCACGGAAGTTCTATTCTGTTAACTTAACTATTCTACTGGACCTCTAAAACTACCTTTACTTGATTTCTACCAAAACTAGTCAACATGCTTTGCTTCATTATCTGTTTTTGAATATTACGCTTCAAATTCTCCAAGAATTATTTCATGTTTGAGAATGCCCTTACTGTGTGCATTGAGAAATTGTGTCAAACTGGGAAGAGTTTTTTGGTTAACAGATTGATCTACAAAAGTATTCTGCAAAAATCTGCTAAAGTATCTGCTTCCCTGATCTGCAAAAGTATGATATAACAGTTAGTGTCAGAGGCAGGCTTACATTGCGTAAAGAGGAGATCCTTTGGTTTTGTTCAAGTTCAAGTCCAAGTTCTGATCAAGTTCAAGTTCAAGTACTGATGGAGTGGAGAAATATAGGAAAATACAATTTATATGGACAATATAAAAATGTTTGGTAAAATGAAAAAAATAAAGTTAGGAAATCAAGGCTGAAATCGGAAGAACTGCAAATTGTTTTAGTCATTAATAAGATTTTTTGTTTGAGTCCTCAAAACTTCAGCTAAAATAAAATAGCCTAATAGTAAAATAACCTAAGTAATCAGGGCTGGATAAAGGGTGATTGGAACGATTGGGCCCCCCGCCGCCATCAAAATAGACAATTACTTTTTGAAATTGTAAAATGTTCATAACAATTCCAGTAAGCGCTTTTTCTGGAGAGAAATCATTTTCAAGGCTAAAACCAATAAAAAGAAAACTATGTGATATCAACAGTAAATCAAGATAGACTAAACAGCTTAGAAATCATGTTGATTGAAAGTGACGGCAAAAGAAAACATATTTCAAGACCGTTTTAGAAACACTTGCAGAGCAAAATTTAAAAATGTGTACATTCACGTGCCCATATTCATTGATTTAAATTTCAATAGGCATTTTCAGCAGTTTATTATCTAGGGGACGCAAACGTAAATTGACGTAAGCACAAAATGAGTAGAAAAAAAATAAAAGAGGACAAAACCGTAAGTTAAAATTTAACAAACTGGACCATCAAATGAGACAATATCAAGAGAACGACCTGAGAGATGTAAATATACAAACGGGTGATAATGAACAGTCTAGACCAGGGCTTCTTAAACTTTTATAATTCCAGACCCCATTTATGATTGCGAGTTTCTTAACGACCCCAACAAATATAAAAGAAAAATAAATTAATATTTTTTGACGATACATTTATTAGGTAACAATATGCATATGCATATGAAAATATATAAATTTAGAATTCGTTTTGAAACATATAAAAATCTAAAATTAAAATTTGCGCAAAATTTTATAGAAATGTTTTTATTATAGTTTCAAAAACAAAAGTGGATTCTGACCGTCTTAATTCTCTCGAATATATCCAAGTAGTTGCGTGGTAAATATTAAATTAAAGTTTACGTTAAAAATTGAATGAGATGGATGTGCCTGTTTTTTATTGCATAACAAATCAAATCTTGGTGTAATGTTTGAAACTGCTGGACGTAAAACCTCTTCAACATTTTTTATCGCTGAACGATATTGGGATTTAATGTGTGTTAAAGCTGAGAAAGTAACTTCACATAAATATATGGTGTTGAATGGCAGAAGTACATTTTACGCCATATCGGCGATTGTGGGATATTCAGTACTAGTTCTGATCCAGAATTCAGTCAACGGCTTTTTATAGGAATTGTAGTTTTAAGTTTGAGTCACAAGAAAGCTCAGCAAATTCCTCTTGAGCTTTAAGTGGCAGATGATCAATCTCACTTTAGCCAATCCAAAACGGCTTTTGAATTCAAACTATTTATTGTAAATCAATATTTAATATAAAATATGTCCGGAACTGTTTTTCTAGCTCTTTTAAGTGATCTACAATAGTTTTTGCAATAAAAGTTTTACGATAAATTTTCTCAATTACAAAATTCTCGACACTGGAAAAGACTTCGAACGAATTTTTTTCGTCCTACTTTTCCAAATGCTG
Source organism: Artemia franciscana (assembly GCF_032884065.1). Classification (NCBI taxonomy): domain Eukaryota; kingdom Metazoa; phylum Arthropoda; class Branchiopoda; order Anostraca; family Artemiidae; genus Artemia; species Artemia franciscana. The sequence goes on along the minus strand of NC_088871.1, from coordinate 19,123,273 downwards.
ATCAATAATCAAACTTTCAATTTTATCGTTTGAAGTAAATACATCGCAATTTTTTCCTTGAAGAGACAAGTTAAGATCGTTTAAGTTCGCAAACATCTCTGACAAATAACACAGCTTGGATAGCCACAAGTCATCATTTAAAAAAAAAGGGGCAAATTCACATTTTTGTTCAGTTAAAAATATTTCGATCTCGTCCTTTAATAACAAAAATCTTTTTAAACTTTGACCTCTTGACTGCCATCTTACTTCTGTATTTAATAACAAAGTTGTGTAGCTGGAATCCGTATCCTTACAGAGATTTGAAAATAAGCGACTGTTAAGGGCATGGCTCTTAATAAAACGTGTGATCTTAACAGCATCCTGAAGCACATCGTTCAATTCTGATGCTATCAATCAATTAAGAAGCGCCCAAAGAATTTTTACATGCCGGGACTTTAAGGTCCCGTCGGTCGCGAAAGGGTTAACCTGACTAATTCGGAATAACATGCATTTCGTTCACAATACTACAATGACTAAATGAAAATAACACGAAATGTTTATATAGTTTCTTCGAAATAACACTTAGAAATTTTCTTGATAATATTTATCAGGATTATTTCGGTTTTAAGAGATTGACAAAATAAATCTACATTTCTTATAAATTTCTATAACATCTTCTGATTCATACTAAATTTATACAAGATATTATAATGATTGGAATAGAATGCTGGTATAAACAGTCTTTCCGAACCAGAATATTTTATGATATATTTATCTACGATGATTGTTATATTTCTTTATAACAATAATTTTACAAGTAAAAAAAATATTTTTTGTTAAATTGTATTTTTATCACTCCCCCCCCCATAATTTTGCTATGTGACCCCAAATGGGGTCGCGACTCATAGTTTAAGAAGCCCTGGTCTAGACAATAAAAAGCGACCAGACAAATCCAAGCAACTAAGGCAAAAGGCTCTGAAAAATATATAAAGGAATGATAAACGAAAATAAAGATCAAAGAGGCGTGTGGTTCAAACATTAGCGAAATTGAATATCAGAATAAGTCAAAAAAGAAATTGAAGTAAAAACAAATAAGCAGTTAAAAAATAAATGTCATCGGTGACCACAACAACTCAAAAACGAAACTGAAGAGCAAATAAAATATGCGGTCACAAGACATATGACAATGAGGATCAGAACCAATCAAAATGTAAATGAAAAACAGATAAATGTGTGGCTAGAAGGTATACAACCTTGAGAACAAATAAACATGCAGTTAGAAGATATTCAGCAGCGAGAATTACAAGCAACAACAGGAATCAGAACTTGTCAAAGATGAAATTAAAGAACAAAGAATTATAGGGGTAGCAGACACGCTAGATTAAGTATCAAGAGTGTCAAGAATGACAGTGAAGAACAAAGAACTATGCTGTTAAAAAAAGAACGAGAATTAGAACGAGTCAAAAAGGAAAGCGCAGAAGAAAAAGATACTTGTGTGCATAACGATACCCACTCGAGAACAAACTGGTTTTATATTGTCTGTATTAAGAAATAATTAGCTGACGCTTGGAAAACAAGTGACGGGAAACATAATACGTTGAACTTGTATAACTTTGACTATATAATTGCATACTGGGGGGGGGGGAGTAGTTGGAGACCACCACCACCACCACCCCCTAATAATTTATTTATAACCCACAAAATACATAAAACTGTGGAGTAAACACACAAAACAAGAAAAAAACATAGCAACATAAATAACATGACAGCATAACATAATACAACATAAATAAATTACCTCAATTCAAAAAATGGCCAAAGAGGTATATGTGCAAATATATAACCCAAATTTGTTTTTAAAGTATTTTATTCTCATCATTTTTTGGTAGATTTTATTAGGATTTAACTGGCTTCACTTCTTATCGTCGATACAAAAAAAAAAAAAAAAAAAAAAAACCTACAAAAATGCCTTAAACTACGAAAGTTTTATTTACGAGTCATTGTAAATAATGTGTATTCGTTGAGGAGTTCTTCATTATCCCACAGAAATATAGCCAAAAAAGATGATTTATTTGGGGGCTGCTGCCTGCTTAGTCAAACTGCATTTCTGCATCAATAATTTCCAAATGAATTGTTTGGCCTGTTATAGGACATGATTTTTTCTCTAAAGACCTTCACAGACAAATACGGAAAAGGAACTCATGTTTTGTTTTAGCTTCATCAAACAGTTAGCAGTAACGAACTAGTAAGTAGCGACCCACCTCAATAGTAGCCAAAACTCTAAAAAACGGAACTTTGATACCAATAGCTACATCAAAAGAATCGCATTTTAATGCTGATTTTAAATATATAAGTTTCATCAAGTTTAGTCTTTACCCATTAAAAGTTACGAGCCTGTGAAAAATTACCGTATTTTAGAAAATAGGGGGAGACACCCTCTAAAAGTCACAGAATCTTAACGAAAATCACACCATCAGAATCAGCTTATCGTATCAGAGATCCTATTGTAGAAGTTTCAAGCTCCTATCTACAAAATTGTGGAATCTGTATTTTTTTGCCAGAAGGCAGATCATGGACGCGTTTTATATATATATATATATATATATATATATATATATATATATATATATATATATATATATATATATATATATATATATATATATATATATATATATATATATATATATATATATATATATATATATATATATTTCAGGGGTGATCGTATCGAACCAGTGATCCTAGAATGTTGCGACAGGGCTCATTCTAACAGAAATGAAAAGTTCTAGTGTTTTTTTTTTTATTTAACCAAAAAATTGGAGGGCACCTATGCCCCCTCCCATGCTAATTATTTTCCCAAAGTAACCGAATTGAAATTCTGAGATAGCCGTTTTATTTAACATAGTTGAAAACCTCATAACTATGTCTTTGGAGACTACTTACTCCCCCAAAGTCCCCGTGGGAGGGGCCACAAGTTACATACTTTGACCAGTGCTAACACATAGTAATGGTTATTGGGAAGTGTACCGACGTTTTCAGGGGGAATTTTTGGTTGGGGGTGGTGAGAGGGGTTGAGAAAAAGGAGATATGTTAGGGGAACCGTCCATGGAGGAATTTGTCATGAGGGAAGACAATTTCCATGAACGAAGCGCAGGATTTTCTAGCTTTATTTAAAAAAAAAAAACAATGAAAAATAAATATGGAAAAGTTTTTACAACTGAAAGGAGCAGTATTAAAACTTAAACGAACAGAAATTATCACGCAAATGGTGGGTACTCTTTCTCGTAATACCTCGCTCTTTACGCTAAAGTAAATCTAGTAATTTCAACTATTTATTCAACGGCCTTTGTGATTCAGGGGTTACTCTTAAGGAATTGGGACAAAATTTAAGCTTTTTCAATCTGTAAGCCTATATGAGGGGGTGAACCCCCTCAAGTACGTAATAAAACATACAAACACAGAAGATCGTCACGTAACCTAACTTGTAAGTTACGTATATCTTTTACTAATAAAAACGTTTGTAAAAAATTAAAAGTTCAAGTTGCCTTTTAAGTAACCAACATATTTGAGGGCAACTAGTCCCACTCCCTTGCTCCTTTTTCTCTCAAAATCATTCGATTAAAACTATGAGAAAGCCATTTAGCCAAAAAATTAATATGCAAATTTCGTTTTAATTATTCATCCACAGAGAGCCAAAACCAAAACATGCATTAATTCAAAAACGTCCAAAAATTAAATTAAAAAAAAACAGATTTTTTTAACTGAAAGTAAGGAGTGACATTAAAACTTAAAGCGAACAGAAATTATTTCGTATTTGAAAGGGGCTGCTCCCTCCTCTACGGCCCACCCTTTACGCTAAAGTTTTTTACTGTTTTAAAAAGTAGAGTTGAGAGAAAGAGTCAAACTTTAGCGTAAAGAGCGGGGCGTTGAGGAAGCAGCAGTCCCTTTCATATATCAAGCACTTTCTTTTTGTTTTAAGTTTTAATGTCGCTCCTTACTTTGACATAAAAAAACTTGCTTTTTATTTAATTCAATGTAAGCAATTACCGAAAATAGTCGTAATGTTTTCAGTTTCAAAATAGGTGGATAAATTTATTACGAAATGAATTTAGCGGCACACGCATCACAAACCCCTGAAGGTGATTTTGAACCATATTCAATATGGCCAAATGTACTGTTTGGACCCCAATTGAGATGTTAAAGAACACCTTTTACATGCTTTAAATTATAAGATCAGTCGTAACCCAACAGTTTGTGACAAACAAACAGCTATGCTAAAGGTTGCATGAAAATGAAATATATATATATATATATATATATATATATATATATATATATATATATATATATATATATATATATATATATATATATATATATATATATATGCTTTCTGTCTTAAGAATAAAAAAAAATGAAAGATCGACAAGAGCCCTAAAGGTTGGAGACAGCTTGTGGATAACCCCAGATAACCCCATAAGATCATTAATTTCGTATCTTTCTGAATAGATTTTAATTTGATATAGAGATCCTGTCTAATTTAATTTTTCTGCGAGATCCTGTGCAAGCACGACTATATGCAGCATCATTAATTCATCTCCAATTCTTCCACTAGACTTTCCTCTTTTATTTTACCTTATATGTAACTGATGTCAACATTTCACACACGGTTCTTGATCTTCCCCAAAGGTAATCCTTGAGGGGTTTTTGAAGTCATTAATACTAATATGAGACGAACGTTGCTGGGCGTTAGATGAAATAGTAAAAAATGTTTTGCTTTCAGCAAAGTGGCTATGAGGCACCAATCTGAGGAGGAGGAGGTGGTTATAGCCAATTTTTTGTGGTGCTTCCTATTATTCTAAACTTGAATTCATTGTTTCTTGGACTTTTCTTCATTTTAGGCTTCTTTTGGTCATTCATTCATAGTATTTTATGATCGTTCTAAGCATGCTTAAACAGAAAAAAAAAGGTATTGTTTCAAGCGAAAACAAATAACAATGTTGAAACTTAAAACGAACTGATGAAAGTATTCTATGTAAGGGGCTACCGCCCCCTCAACTCTCCAATATTTATAAAAAAAACTTTCTATGAAAACTATCTATGAATCCAGCAGCAGGGTAAATTTGACAAGTCAATCACAAGATTGATTCGGAGCTTACTTTCGGCTGAAGACGATATTTTGAGGATTTAGATTTTCGAAATGAGGCCCCTCTTATATTCTCCTCCTCTCCTCCAGTCGGACCTGTGTTTACAAATGTATATTGACATCTAGAGAGCTCCAAACATGTTAGCCAATTTAGTGTTTTTACATATTACTCCGAAATTAGACCTAATAATAAACCAGAACGAGTCAAGGATAAAGCTAACATGCTTAAATGATACAACGGGAGTCCAATACAAATCTACAATAAGATTTAGCATCCAATCTTTATTATTAGTATTAGTTTATTGATACTTTACTACTATCAATCTTTCCAATATCTATTGTCTTGATTGGAATAAGTCCTGAATTCTTATATTCAAAATAATGTCGAAGATCATCATCCAAGTAGGTGAAAAAAAGACCCTGGTCATTAATTTAGTCCTTCTAAATGTCTTACCATGCAGGAGAAGACAAGGAGAAGGAAAAATAGTTACGAAGTGTTTAGGTCTAGATGGGCTCTCCACAAATATTCTGAAAGAACTTGCTTGTGTAATCCATGTCCTGTTGCTTCATATTTTAAACGCATCTATATCATCAGGGATCTTTCAAGAAGTATGGAAGTATGCACGAGTTATTCCAATTCATAAGAAAGGTAATCAGACAGATGTAGGCAACTATCGCTCAATATCTATTCTTTTTTCCAATATATAAGGTTCTAGATAAAATTATTCAAAAAACAGATAAAATTATTCAAACTAGATAAAATTATTATTAAATAAAAGGAATTTATTTACTAAAAATCAGTTTGGATTCTGATCGGGCCATTCCAATAAACAAGCTATTGCTGCGCTAATCTTTGAGATTAATGATTCACCAAATGATGCTAATCATGTGTCTGCTCTGTTTTATTATATAAAAAAGGCATTTGATAGGCTAAACCATGTAATCTTGACGGAGAAAATTAATAATACAGGAATTAGAGGTAAAGGCCAAGATTTAATAAAATCTTATCTGCCTGGTCGAAAAATCCAGGTAGAAATAAATGGGCCTCTGTCCAGCCATATCGTTATTGATGATATTGGAATCCCCCAGGGATCAATATTGGGCCCATTACTATTTTTTATTTATATAATTGACCTTCCAAGGTGTTTACACCAAGATAATAGCTTAGCAGTAATTTTTGCAGATGATGCGGCTGTGACAATAAAACAGTAATTACCTAGCTCCGTATTTTTCTAAAACTGAATTCAGGATTTTCGGGTAGTCACAGCCGGCAGTAAATAAAATTGCCATAGATGAGTTAATTATAAATCAAAGTAAGATAGAAAGCATAAATTCATTTCGTTACCTTGGGGTTATTCTCGACGAGCTTTTATCTTTCCGTAAGCATTCTGATTGTCTTCATAGATTGAAACATATTTTTCCATCCTTAAAATTTTATACCATTCTCTAATTGAATCATACCTTAATTGTTACCCTGTAGTTTATTTCAACACATCTATGGTCCATTTGCAACTTCTACAGATAATTCAAAATATGGCAATTTAAATTCTGGGTACTTTTGTTCATCGTCCTGCGAGGCTTACAGATCTGTCAGAAACCCAAACTTTATACATTCTTCTCAATATACTTAATCACAAACAACTGAAGTACGAGTGTAAAGTAATGTGGTTTTATGATTTCCAATCATCAACACATAATTTCCCGGATTAGGGTATAATTGAGAATCCCACTTCTTCTGCCCACAACGTCGTCCGCTTCAAAAAGTATGGTCTTCCGCCAGTCAAATCAGAAGGAGCTAGATTCTCAATCAGATACCAGATTCCTCACATTGTGAATAAACTTAATTTAGTAAAAATGTCCTAAAATTTCACGAGCCGATTTTCTTTGAAAAAACATATTTCAAAAATAGTTCTTTGCCTGGATGTTGGGATTGATGAATAATATATTTTAGGATGTAATTTGTTGTGATGTTCTCATGCTTGGGTTGCCTCATCTGTTATCTCGTACCTTATATGTTTTTTTTCTAACGAGAAGTTTTGTTTTTTCTATGCATTTGTACTGTCCCGGCCTTACGAGATCTGCTCTCTGTTGGGGCATAATATTTCTTTTTTAAGTTGAATTTAATAAAATTCTCTCTCTCTCTCTCTCTATCTCTCTCTCCTCTCTCTCTCTCTCTCTCTCTCTCTCTCTCTCTCTCTCTCTCTCTCTCTCTCTCTCTCTCTCTCTCTCTCTCTCTCTCTCTCTCTCTCTCTCTCTCTCTCTCTCTCTCTCTCTCTCTCTCTCTCTCTCTCTCTATATCTGTCTCTCTCTAGTGTAATTCATTTTGAAATATTTCGAAACTCTGGAATCTTTTTGAGGATAAAGATTAAAATCATAATCTTCATTGACTTAGTGACGCTTCATTTTGAATTACCACTATACTAGATGAAAGTTGCATATCTTTTGCAAGGAAGAAAAAATCTTGTGTTTCTGACTTCCCCAGATCAACTCCCTGTGTCAACATAAGTTTGAGACATATGTCACACGCAACTGCCAAATCACTGCCTTTTAAAGGGAGAGCAGTCTCACCAAAAATCACTGCCCTCTAAAGGGAGAAGGAGTAGAGGTAAGTACTTCAAAATATTTTCTACAGATATACTTTTGTCTGTAGACCTATCCATGAAAGTTTCATTTTCCTAACCTTACCCCTTTCTAAGACAGCGAAAAGAAGCTAACCTAGAATTTCACTTCTGATCCCTACTGTTTACAGATTAAAGGTAAGATTTGTTTCCAGAGTCTTAAGCCAAGCATATCACAGGTCACTTGCTTCTATTCCACAATTGATGCATAGCCTTACCAATGCTCCCTTATGTCGGCAGTTTACACCAGTCAAAGCCATTGCTCAAAATAAATACTAGGCTACATAAATAAAATTCTAGGGTTCAACTTTCTGAAATTTTGGCAATTATAACAACATATACCACTGTTGCTACATAAATTTCTTTAAAAACTGAGCATACGCAATCTCTGAGAATTTTCCAGCCTTTTGTTTGAAAAAATCAAACTTTTATAGAAAATCTCTACTTTACCCCAGATTTCCCTGAAAATCCTCACTTTGCCCCAGATTTCCTTTTGTCCCTAGATTCAAACTAAGTGTCCCTAAACTAAGTAGTTTCTTCCTAAAATAGGGTAATCTCCTTAGAAGTGAGAACCCTGGTCTTTGTTACGAACTATTATATTCAGGTATATAAAAAATGAAAAAAGAAGGGAAGGTTGCTTCCCTTCCCTCCCCTCCACAAGAAAGTGATTGTCTGATCGTAAAAATACAACAAAAATGAATATTTTGATATGAATTTTTTGTAGCCCCCTCCCCCTTGAAAAAATATCCTCCATACGACTCTGTACGTACGAACAGAGTGCCAATTACTTATCCCAGTCGTATTTTTTCCAGTTGAACATTATTTGAATTTCAAACATAAAATTTGCGATCCCAATCAGAAAAAAAAATAAATTGAAGCAAAAAATTTTAAATTAAAAGCGTGGGACAGTAGTTTTAACGTCTGTAAGATAGGTCTGGCGAAAAAATACAGATAGCACGAATAAGCAATAACTAGGAACAAATAAGATGTATTGCAAGATTCTCAAATAAATTTTTCACCATCTCAATTGTCCACTTCTGTAGTACACGCGTGACGTTACAATAAAAGGAAAAACCGAAGATGTATATACTTTCAGATATCACGTACACTAGATGACACGTTCCGAGTGTGACAGAAAGTGTGTCATGTTTGGTGGAAACTGTGCCAAGTGCGGTGAAAATTTGTGCCACATGTGGTGTTCTGAGATATACACCATATGGTGGAAATTTGGCAATCCTTTGGCTAAGGGTCTTATTTGGAGGCGGCGGAGAAGAATGAAGAATGGATGTACCTCTCATGGAATTTCTCTAATGGTCCCAAATAAAAGTTTAAGTTTTATCTACATTTTAAGAATAATTTACAAGTCGCAGGACTAATTTTTGTTCTTCGGAAAAAATTATTTTTTACCTGCATTTCTAAGACCCATTTGTGGGCTGGGTAATGACGAATGTGTTGCAACTTGTAGCCTTGGCGTCTTCGGGCCCAAGGGTGCTTGACTTGAAGGTGGAACTTTCATGTTGCCTAAGTTCGACATTGCTATAAATGCAGGGCCAAGGGAAGGTGTTGGCAAAATGGTAAGCCAAAAACTTTAATAAAACTTGTCTCTTCTCATGATACACAGGGACTTCCAATATGTAAGGATTTAGACGAATCATAAGTCTCTGAACTGAGAGGATCCTAGAGCAGCAAAAGATACTTGTTATCCGAAACGGCCGCAGCGGTTGTACTATCAGAATGCAAAGAACGAGGACAATAAGACGGATTGGACTTTTCAAAGGTTAACCTTCAACGAGTTGGGATGTATTCAGACTGAATCTCCATCGTTACGCGCTCTAGAAAACCGTCGTATATGATGCACGGCCGAAATGGGGAACACAAACAGTCTGAAACGGTGATGAAAATCACGATTAACTGGCAATTCTTTTGGTGAGCCTGATGACACGTGAGTAATTATTTAAGAATTAACGCCGCTTCTTGACTACTAAGGTCCTTGCGTCGGCCCTGTGGTGCATTCCTGCAGCGTGATTCGATCTCTGGGTCCCATATTACCAAGCTAAGGTCAAATCCCCTGCGCCACCACAGGACGCACGTGAGTAATTAAGATAATTATGATATTTTTGAGGGGGTACGAAGTTTTTTGTTTGTTTGTTGGGGCTCCCCAATGGACTAGCGTCTCGGGAAACACCCTTAAGGGGTGTTTCAGCTTGATTCGCCCAGGCCCCACTACTTTCAGCTTTTTACTTCAAGACTGGTTTGATAATCATCCTAACATGTCAGCACCATAGTTTCTCCATTAAAGTGGATGGTTTAATTATTTTTATTTTTCGTGTGTTGGTAAAACTGTGTAATGTTTAAAATATTTTTGAATATGATATTTTGTGACATCTAAAGAAGTTTTGTTTATTTCGAATAAACTTAGCTAGGGTTCTTAAACTGGTGTTTTGAAACAAAAACATCTAGATTAAATCATTAGCGCAAACAGCAGAAGGAAAAAGTAGTGTTGAGTGAAAATCACTAGAAAATGCTTAACTTTTAAAACTAAAGGAAGATAGCCTTTTCTGGAGTAGTTTTCCTGATTAAACGGTGTTTTTTATTCAGTTAAACAATTTTAGTTTCGATGAGACTTTCCATCTTCCCAATATGATATTCTTAAATTTAGGTTGGAATAAATACCGCAATGGATGCTCATCAAGATTATTTTGAGATTTCTTTGGGGAATGAACAAAAAGACTCTTTAAGTAGATTGTATTACAAGACACGTGTTCGCTTTTCCCTATAAACACTAGAAATTCCATAATGGATCTAGCTAAGTATCAGATACTATTTAAACAAGCTCCGTTTCATTTTGTTTTCAAGCAGGATTTCTTATACATATATTTGATCTTTTATGAATAAATATTGCGGAAAAACGAAAATATTACGGATGGATTGTTATAAACTGGTCTGTATGTATATACAGACCGGGACACAGGGAATATAAATGACGACCGGGACACTCAAAGAGAAATTACAGACTGGGACACCGGGACACAAATGACTACTGGGACGTGTGTGTCGACTATCCTCATGTTTGTGTGTCGACTGACGTCATGTTTGTGTGTCGACTGACATCATGTTTGTCGACTGACGTCATTATAAGGATTGAGCTGTATGTCGTCATGATGTTGTTTGTCTACTGACGAAATTACAGACTGAGACACAAATGACGACTAGGACTCAGTGACCAGGGACACTGAAAGAGATATTACAGACTGGGACACCGGGACACAAATAACGACCGGGACACAGGGAATATAAATGACGACTGGGACACAGGGACACAACTACAACGGGGACGCCGGGGGCACAGGGGGGATATATAAATGACGAGGGGGACACAGGGAATATTTGATTAGCAATCACCTTCAACAAAGCTCAAGGGCAATCATTAGAATAATGAGGTATGGATCTGAATACCGATGGTTTTTCCCATGGACAATTATGTGTTGCATGTTCAAGAGTCGGTAAACCTGACAATCGATTTATATGTACAGACAATGGGACAGCGAAGAATGTTGTATATTCGCAAGTCTTTCGACTGACGTCATTATAAGGATTGAGCTGTATGTCGTCATTAAGTTGTTTGCCGACTGACAAAATTACAGACTGGGACACAAATGACGACCGGGACACGGGGAATATAAATGACAACCGGGACACAGGGAATATAAATGACGACAGGAACACAGGGACACAACTACAACGGGGACGCTGGGGGGGGGCACAGGGGGGATGTATAAATGACGATTGGGACACAGGGAATGTTTGATTAGACATCACCATCAACAAAGCTCAAGGGCAATCATTAGAATAATGAGGTATAGATCTGAATACGGATTGTTTTTCCAATGGACAATTATATGTTGCATGTTCAAGAGTCGGTAAACCTGACAATTTATTTATATGTACAGACAATGGGACAGCGAAGAATGTTGTATATTCGCAAGTCTTACGTAGTTAAAAACATACATATTTATCTATCTGTATTCACAGGTGGGACACAGGGACACAACTACAATGGCGTGTAACTAATATGGCGCGCAGCGACTTACGCCCGCAGGGGGGCTTGGGGGAGGGGGTGGGGGGTGCAAAGCATCCCCACCAACTAGGTGTTAGTGTCCTAACTAACAGATAGTATATATATATATATATCTATCTATTTTCACAGGTGGGACACAGGGACACAACTACAATGGCGCGTAACTAATATGGCGCGTAACGACTTACGCGCACAGTGGGGCCTGGGGGTGGCGTGAAGCGCCACCCCAACAGCTAGTTACATATAAATCAGTGTTATTGTGACATACGGCCCTACAAATCCCCCTGCAAAATGGAAAGTCTTTGAAATTTGCTCATTTTGCAATAGTGAAAGAAAACATTCTTTCTTACACTTTACATTAAATACCATAAAAACTAGCTTTTTTAAAGTCAACAAGCTTCAGTGACCTTAGTACACTTCATAAGAAAAAAAAAACCTCCTATCAAGATGAAGACTAAAGTCATGACTTAGAGCAAAAAAAAATAACTAATAGAAAACACTTCTTAATTCAATAAGAGAAAAGTGTCTCATCAGATTGAAAAATATCAGTCGTGTAAAGGCGTGGTACCCTTTAACTTTTGTTAATTCTATAAAAGGATAGCGTCTCATCAGATTGAAAAATACCAGTCGTATAGAGGCGTGTTACCCTTTAACTTTTGTTAATTCTATAAAAGGATAGCGTCTTATCAGATTGAAAAATATCATTCGTATAGAGGTGTGGTACCCTTTTTAAGAAAGGTAAAAAAACACGAGTTTTGGTAGATTGTCGAGAGTTGTTCTTAAGAAAACTTAGATGCAATTTATATTGTCTCCTGATTTTATGTTTTGGACATTGAATTGCCGTATCAGACAAATTGTATGTAAGTAATGAAATAGAACTATTGTTTATTAAACGTCTTTGTTTATGAATGCTTATGAAAAGACCTGTGGTCTTTAGGATCGCTCTCAACGGAATCTATACGATAAAGTGAGACCCATCCACCCCTAAGATGATTCTGTCACCGAGAATATTGGGCATTATTAACAGTTTTCCTCTATCCTAGTCCATCGCTTCTTTAACTCCCATGACGTCATCTTAAGTTTTGTCAAGTATTGAGGTCTTTGACAGAATACTTTAAAAAGTATTTTCTTTTTATTTTCTATTATTTATTTTGAAAGATGCATTTTTATTTAGTCTTAATAATTGACCATGCATCACATTAGTCGTAGTTCTGAGCCAAACATATGTTGTTTTTTTTTCATCTATAGCCTTGCTTAAGCTGACAGGTCAGTAAATAGATGGAGGAAGAATGCAGAAAGAGGGAACCAACTGTAAAAATGGTCTTTACGTTTTTGGAAATCATTAAACCCTTCTGCAGTATACTACCTGAAATCACCAAACCCGAGAGAAGGGTTCGTATCAGGGAAAGGCTTATCTGGACAGCATGTGCCCTTATCATATTCTTGGTTTGCTGCCAAATACCACTTTTTGGTATCATGTCTTCAGATTCAGCAGATCCTTTCTATTGGATTCGTTCTATCCTGGTATCAAACAGAGGAACTTTGATGGAACTTGGAGTTTCACCAATTGTGACCTCTGGACTAATTATGCAATTGCTATCTGGAGCTAAAATGATCGCAGTTGGAGATACCCCGAGAGATAGAAAACTCTTCAACGGAGCACATAAACTATTTGGGATGATTTTTACTGTTGGCCAAGCAATTGTATATGCGATGACTGGCATGTATGGTGATCCAAGTGATATTGGCTTAGGAGTTGGTATTTTGATCGTCGTACAATTGTTCATTGCCGGTTTGATTGTACTTCTTTTGGACGATGTTCTTCAGAAAGGCTATGGACTAGGATCAGGGATTTCTCTTTTCATTGCAGCAAATGTCTGTGAAACAATTATCTGGAAATCACTCAGCCTCATTACAGTCGACGTTGGAAGAGGTAAAGAATATGAAGGTGCAGTCACTGCTTTGTTCCATTTGCTAGGCACCAGACAAGACAAAGTCTTAGCATTGTATGAAGCTTTCTATAGGCAAAATTTACCCAACCTCTTGAACTTGATGGCAACTGTCCTCGTATTCGCCATTGTTATTTACTTTCAAGGTTTCCGTGTCAATTTTCCAATTATGTCAGCTCGCAACAGGGGTCAGTATAGCTGCTTTCCCATTAAACTGTTGTACACATCGAATACTCCTATTATTTTTCAGTCTGCACTAGTATCAAATCTTTACTTCTTGTCCCAGATGTTTTCTTCTAGATTTGCTGGTAATTTTCTTGTGAACCTACTTGGTGCATGGTCTGACGTTACGGGTGGAGGACCTGCTCGTGCTCGTCCCATTGGGGGCTTGTGTTACTATTTGTCGTCCCCTGAAAGCCTTGGAAGCATAGCTGATGATCCAATTCATGCCTTAATCTACATTATTTTTATGCTAGGATCCTGTGCTTATTTATCTAAAGCTTGGATCAACATTTCTGGATCATCTGCTAAAGATGTTGCTAGGCAGCTTAGAGAGCAGCAAATGGTTATGAGAGGTCATAGAGAGACGTCGATGATTCATGAATTGAACAGATATATCCCAACGGCTGCTACATTTGGTGGCCTTTGCATTGGTGCTTTATCAGTTTTGGCTGATATGCTTGGTGCCTTTGGTTCAGGCACTGGTATTCTGTTGGCTTCCACAACTATATATGAATACTATGAGATTATTAAGAGGGAACAGTCTGAGCCTTGAGGAATGAATGAAATGTTCTTTTAAAAATTGACCTTACAAGACCAGTGTTTTCCAGTGGGAATGATTTCTTGATTATATTTGAGACCACAGTGTCTTGTCTATCTCCCCGTGGAGAATTTATTTGAGAGTGAAAGTGTTGCTATTTATTTTTAATTAATGAACTCTTCTCTGTTGTATGAGTAATACGCTGATTGCGAATAACAGCTATGCGCCATTCATTTTAGTTCAGTTGATACCCGTATCTGCCTTGTAAAGCTCTGTAAATAAATGCTTGTTAAATGAACATAACAAAAAGGCGAGGAGGATATTGTGAAAAGGAAAAAATTATATGAAGGATATAAATAGTCACTCAGTATAAAGTTATATCAAGGGTATAATCAGAGAAATGGCGAAAAGTGAGGAAAGTACCTAATATCGAATTTTTGGAATAGTGAATGAATTGATGTAAATAGTGACTTTGCCGATTATATGGACCAGCTCAAGCAATATTTTATTGGAAATTATATCACTAGAGAAGAAAAAAGAGAGCCGTTCTATTAACTTCGTGTGGTGCGCAGACATGCGCATTGACAAAAAATCTTCTGGCACCTGAAAAGCCGTCGGAAAAAAGTTTTACTGAAATTGTCTGGACAGTGAAATAACATTTGTGCCTGAAAAAACTTGTGAATGTGGAAAGCTACAAGTTTCATCCAAGGTCACAAAGGTGGGGTGAGTCAGTGAATACTTACCTGGCGGAACTGAAACACTGCGATTTTGGCGAGTTTTTGAGCCAAGCATTGTAAGACCGTTTTTTGTGTGGCCTTGCATCACGTGGCATGCAAAAAAGACTTTTGACTTAAGATGATCTTACCTTAAGTAGAGGAATTGAGACCACATCGAGTATGGAGGCTGCAGAATTCAAAGCAGTTAATATCAAGGATGGAGTTGTCTCGAAAATTAACAAATTCACCAAAGCAAACGCAATTCCTGCGAACGCTATATGTTACCGGTGCCAAATGGGACCTCACAAACCCCGTAACTGTTATTTCAGGAACACGGAATGCCACAAATGTCAGAAAAAGGGCATATTGCAGCAGCATGTCTATCCAAGCCTGACAGTGTATCCAGAAAATAAAACGTAAGTGCAAAGTTCGCCATGTAGTGGAAACTGAAAAATCTGAAGAGGAGAAAACAGATTCGGTAAGTGCTCTTGATCTAAAGCAGCCTACGAACGAGTATAACTGGACTATTATCTCTATACGTGGTGAGTCACCAGAAATTAATGTCGCAATCACAATAGGACAGTCTAAGCTTGATTTTGAGCAGGATACAGGCGCTGCCGTGTCGTTAATCTCAGAACAGATTTACCGTAATTGTCTAAGTAGTGTGAAACTGAAAAGATGCGATCGGAAGCTGATTGCATATACTGGCCACGACATCCTTATTCTCGGGGAAGCTAATGTTAAAGTGACGTACAAATCACAAAGTAAGACTTTTCCTTTAATTGTTGCTGCTGGAAATGGACCATCGTTGTCTGGAAGAAATTGGCTGCAGGAAATCAAACTATATTGGAATATGATTAAGGCGGTGAAAAAAATTCCCGATATCAAAACCCAGATTATGAACAAATTCAGCGAGCTATTTTTCAAAAATTTGGGAAAAGTGAAGGGTTTTACCGTTACAAGCAATTGCTTTTTGGTATTTCTGAAAATGGTACTATTTTTCAAGAGACTCTGGACAAAATTTTGTCTGGTTTGCCAAAAGCTCACATAGTAGAAGACGTATTGATTACCGTAAAAAATTATTCTGGGTATTTAGAGCATTTACGTTCTGTTCTTGATAAGTTGCGCGATTTTGGCATTCGTTTGAATCCGGACAAATACAATTTTTGCTTATAAAGTACAATGTCTCGGTTTCGTGTTGTCGACCAAGGGTATTGAACCAAATCTGTGGAAAGTTAATGCAGTTATTAATATGCCTAGGCCTAGAAACAGGAATGAATTATTTTCATTTTTGGTTATGGTGAATTATTACCGGAAATTTATACCTGAAATGGCAACTTTATGCTATCCGATGAATGAGTTGTTGAAATCTGATGTTGTGTGGTGGTGTTCAGAAAAATGCGAGTGTGCTTTTCAAAAGTTGAAAGAGAGTTTAACACGTTAAAAAAATTTCATTATTATTTGTTTGGACGGAAATTTGTTTTGTACACAGATAATAAGTATATAAGTATGCATTGTTGCAAGTTGTATGTTTGTTTTTTGTATATTTTTTGTAAAAAGAGGGTTTGTACATGACGTCATTATAAGTGTAAAAGGCTTTGTATATGACGCCATTATAAGTTGACGTCATTATAAGTATATAGGGCTTTGTATTTGACGTCATTATAAGTACATAAGGCTTGCGATTCAAAGAGAATATTTAGTATAAATCCTACAATGGCAGAAGAAACAGCCGAGGAATCAAATCGTGCGAGTAATTTTAATGGCAGAAGAAAAAGCCAAGGAATCAAATCCTGCCGAGGATTCAAACGGGCTTGCAGCTGAAAGAGATAATGCCAAACAAGAGCAACGCAAAAACAGGCTTACGGCTCAAAGAAAAATTACTGAAACAAATAGTGCGGAGGAATCACAAGAACAACGTAAAAACAGGCTTGCGGCTAATAGTGAAAGTAACAAAAGAAAGTTTGCCGAGGAATCACAAGATCAACGTGAAAACAGGCTTGCAGCTCAAAGAGATAATGCCAAAAGAAATTGTGCCGAGGAATCATAAGAGCAACGTGAGAACAGGCAGACAATAGGACAGCGAAGAATGTTGTGTATTCGCAAGTTTTACGTAGTTGATTTATAGTGTATATGTATACTATCTATCTTTTATCAATATCTATATATATATATAAATAAGTTGTTTGTGTGGCTGTCGACTGACGTTATGATTGTGTGTCGGCTGATGTCATGTTTGTCAACTGACGTCATTGTTAGGATTGAGCTGTATATCGTCATGAAGTTGTTTGTCGTCTGATGTCATATTTGTCGACTGAAGAAATTACAGACCGGGACACCGAGACACAGGGAATATAAATGACGACCGGGACGCTCAAAGAGAAATTACAGACTGGGACACCGGGACAAACATAACGACCGGGAAATATAAATGACGACCGGGACGCTCAAAGATAAATTAAAGACCGGGACACCGGGACACAAATGACGACCGGGACACCGGGACACAGGGAATATAAATGATGACCGGGACGCTCAAAGAGAAATTACAGACTGGGACACTGGGACACAATTGACGACTGGGATACTGGGAATATAAATGACGACCGGGACACAGGGACACAACAACATCGGGGATGCCGGGGGAACAGGGGGATATATAAATGACGACGGGGAAACAGGGAATGTTGGATTAGCAAGCGACATCAACAAAGTTTCAAGGGCAATCATTAGAATAATGAGGTATAGATCTGAATACGGATTGTTTTTCCCATTGACAATTTTATGTTGCATGTTCAAGAGTCGGTGAACCTGACAATATATTTATATGCACAGACAATGGGACATCGAAGAATGTTGTATATTCGCAAGTTTTAAGTAGTTAAAAACATATATATATCTATCTATATTCACAGGTGGGACACAGGGACACAACTACAATGGTGCGTAACTAATATGGCGCGTAACGACTTACGCGCGCGGGGGGCTTGGGGGGGGGCGCGAAGTGCCCCCACCAACTAGGTGTTGGGGTGGCGTGAAGCGCCATCCCAACAGCTAGTATATATATATATATATATATATATATATATATATATATATATATATATATATATATATATATATATATATATATATATATATATATATATATATATATATATATATATATATATATATATATATATATATATATATATATATATATATATATATATATATATATATATATATATATATATATATATATATATATATATATATATATATATATATATATATATATATATATATATATATATATATATATATATATATATATATATATATATATATATATATATATATATATATATATATATATATATATATATATATATATATATATATATATATATATATATATATACTAGCTGTTGGGGTGGCGCTTCGCGCCACCCCAACACCTAGTTGGTGGGGGCGCTTCGCGCCCCCCCCCAAGCCCCCCCGCGCGCGTAAGTCGTTACGCGCCATAATAGTTACGCGCCATTGTAGTTGTGTCCCTATGTCCCACCTGTGAATATAGATATATATATATATATATGGTTTTAACTACGTAAAACTTGCGAATATACAACATTCTTTGCTGTCCCATTGTCTTTGCATATAAATAGATTGTCAGGTTATCCCCCTGTTTCCCCCGGTGTCCCCGTTGTAGTTGTGTCCCTGTGTCCCGGTCGTCATTTATATTCCCTGTGTCCCGGGTCCCGGTCATCATTTGTATCCCGGTGTCCCGGTCTGTATATACATTCGTTTTTTAGTTTTGTTTTTCTCCTTTATTTTTTTCCTTTTTTTTTCTTTTTTAGCTTATTTAGATTTTTAGATTTTTTAGTTTTTTTTATTAGTTTTTAGTTTTTATTTCTTTTTAGTTTTTTTGTCCCGGTCGTCATTTATATCCCCCTGTTTCCCCCGGTGTCCCCGTTGTAGTTGTGTCCCTGTGTCCCGGTCGTTATTTATGTTCCCTGTGTCCCGGTCGTCATTTGTATCCCGGTGTACCGGTCTGTATATACATTCGTTTTTTAGTTTTGTTTTTCTCCTTTATTTTTTTCCTTTTTTTTTCTTTTTTAGTTTATTTAGATTTTTAGATTTTTTAGTTTTTTTATTAGTTTTTAGTTTTTTTTTCTTTTTAGTTTTTTTGTAGTTTTTACCTTCTTTTTAGTTTTGTTAATTTTTTTTTTTACTTGTGTCCTGGTCGTCATTTATACTCCCTGTGTCCCGGTGCTTTGTTGATTGCTAATCGAACATTCCTTTTGTCCTGGTCGCTTTCTCTTTGAGTGTCGTCATTTATTTTTTTCTTTTTTAGTTCTTTTAGTTTTTACCTTTTTTAGTTTTTTTTTAGTTTTTAGTTTTTTTAGTTTTTTACCTTTTTTTAGTTTTTTTAGTTTTTTAGCTTTTTTAACATTCCTTTTGTCCTGGTCGCTTTCTCTTTGAGTGTCGTCATTTATTAGTTTTTTCCTTTTTTTTTTAGTTTTTTATTGGTTTTTACCTTTATTTTAGCTTATTTTTCAGTTTTTTCCTTTTTTTAGTTTTTTTTTATTTTTTATTTTTTTTAGTTTTTTACCTTTTTTTAGTTTTTTTAGTTTTTTTAGTTTTTTAGCTTTTTTACTTTTTTTATTAGTTTTTAGTTTTTTTTGTAGTTTTTGCCTTTTTTTAGTTTTTTCAGTTTTTTTTTAGTTTTTTATTGGTGTTTACCTTTATAGTTTTTTTAGTTTTTTAGCTTTTTTATTTTTTTTATTAGTTTTTAGTTTTTTTTGTAGTTTTTGCCTTTTTTTAGTTTTTTCAGTTTTGACGTCACCTAATCCAGTTTTTTCAGGTGACGTCACCTGACACATCCATCCATCCATCCACAGACAACTTATTTTTATATATATAGATATATATTTACTAGCTGTTGGGGTGGCGCTTCGCGCCACCCCAACACCTAGTTGGTGGGGCGCTTCGCGCCCCCCCAAGCCCCCCCGCGCGCGTAAGTCGTTACGCGCCATATTAGTTACGCGCCATTGTAGTTGTGTCCCTGTGTCCCACCTGTGAATATAGATAGATTTATATATGTGTTTCAAACTACGTAAAAATTGCGAATATACAACATTCTTGGCTTTCCCATTGTCTGTCCATATACAAAGCCGTATGTACTAATAATGACGTCATATGCAAACTCTCTTTTTACAAACAAACAAACATGCATACACACAACTCGTTTTTATATAGATAGATAGATAGATAGATACAATACAAATTAACTACGTAAAACTTGTGAATATACAACAGTCTTCGCTGTCCCATTGTCTGTGCGTATAAATAGATTGTCAGGTTTACCGACCCTCAAAGATGCAACATACAATTGTACATTGGTAAAGCAATCTGTATTAAGATCTATACCGCATTTTTCTAGTGATTGCCCTTGAGCTTTGTTGATGGTGGTTGCAAATGCTAATCGAATTGGGAATTGCAATCTTTTAAATTGAAAAAGCAGATCCGTTGGAATCATGGGAATGCGAGGAATAAGAACAGCCTCACCCTCATAAGGCCCTGTCAAGATTGTGGCATCTATTAGGTTTTCCATTTTTTTTTTTTACGGCAAGTCGCGTGCCATTGCAAAGCTTTGGTGGGTTGATATTTCTTAAAAGTATTATTGGTACGCCTATTTTTAGTTGTAGCAGGTGTGGTGGACACCCTGAAGGATCTATGGAATTTAAAAATTCAGATGGATAATTAACCGCTTCATTTGGTTCCGAAATACAAATTAACTGCGTAAAACTTGCGAATATACAACATTCTTCGCTGTCCAATTCTCGCTGCATATAAATAGATTGTCAGGTTTACCGACCCTCGAACATGCAACGTACAATTGTCCATGGGAAAAACAATCAGTATTAAGATCAATACCACATTTTTCTAATGATTGACCTTGAGCTTTGTTAATGGTGATTGCAAATGCTAATCGAATTGGGAATTGCAATCTTTTAAATTGAAAAGGCAGATCTGTTGGAATCATGGGAATGCGAGGAATAAGAACAGCCTCACCCTCAAAAGGCCCTGTCAGGATTGTGGCCTCTATTAGGTTTTCCATTGTTTTTTTTACGGCAAGTCGAGTGCCATTGCAAAGCTTTGGTGGGTTTATGTTACGTAACAATATTATTGGTACGCCTATTTTTAGTTGTAGCACGTGTGGTGGAAACCCTGAAAGATCTATGGAATTTAAAAATTCAGATGGATAATTAACCGCTTCATTTGGTTCCAAAACTGTGTCGACTGACTTGTAAAGGACTGCCTGGTCTTGAATCTTGGTCAAAACAATATTGTTGATTTCGTGGACGTCTATATTTTTGGGTGCGAGAATCGCTCTTTCACTTAGCCATTTATTATTTTTATAATTTTTTAGAATATTCGGAAATATATTTTCAATCAATTCATTTTTGGACGTCACTAAATTACAGAAATCAGCAGGTAGTTGTATACGTCCTGAAATTGAGTCTACTGGGAGCTTTCCGTTTCCCATTGCTAGCAATTGATCTGAAAATGTTTGACCAGAGTCATCGTTTTGCAATCGGACACGCATATTTGTAGTTAATTTTAATGTTTTTACGTGTGCCCATAAATTAGAATTTTTCAGGCAAGCATTCATTTCGTCTGCAGGAGTTGATCTAGGTATTATAGGTAATGTTTGCCAGAAATCTCCTGCAAGCAATATTAATGTGCTGCCAAAGGGTTTCGAATTCCCTCTTAAATCTTTCAAGCATTGATCCAGAGCCTCGAGCGATTTTTTGTGTGCCATTGTGCACTCATCCCAAATAATAAGTTTGCATTGCTGCAATACTTTACCCATCCCAGATGATTTGGAAATATTGCACGTGGGAGTTTCTGTAGAATGCAAGTTCAGAGGCAATTTCAAAGCGGAATGAGCAGTTCTTCCACCAGGCAGCAATGTTGCGGCTATTCCGGACGACGCAATTGCCAACGCTATATCATTTTTAGATCGAATTGATGCCAGAATCAGTTTTATCACAAACGTTTTACCAGTACCTCCTGGCGCATCCAAAAAGAAAATTTCTCCAACGTTGTTATCGACACAATGCATTATCGTATCATAAATGTCTTTTTGTTCCGACGTTAACTTGGAAATGTTATTTTGTACATACGACAATAGATCACTCGTACTGTAACTTTGTTCACGATCCAATTCTACACATGTCGAAACAGCAGCGATACGGTTAGGTGAAGGCATTCCCAAACCCTGAAGAGATTTGTTTGCCATACTTATGCAAATATCTTCTATAACAACTAAAGTGTAGTTATAAATTTCTGGTGTAAAATCAAAAGTCATGTCTGACGTCTCTAACTGTTTTCGATGAAGTATATCTTCGGACATTTTTGACTTATATTTTCCCCATAAATCTGTAGGAGCTGATGGAGAGCAAGTTGTTAAAATGATGCCAAACAATGCACGAATTTGACTCCGGGTTGACGTTTCGCACGCGTCATTGATGCAGTTATCCCAGTGTTGGTCATTCTCCAATAAATTCAGAGCTTGGCATGCACTACGGTAAGTGTCATGTATAGTACCATTTACAGTCCTCAAATACTCAAAGGATGTCGGACTGGGTACATTCACCAAAAGCAGGCGTAGAAAGAAGCATTCATGTTGATTGGGGTGAACGGTGTAGAGTCTTCCTATCGTGGTATCTTTGAAGATGGTAGGTTGGCCGTCGACTGACTTACCCTGTTTTCGACGTTCAAATACTTTATTTTTAGTATTCCACGTGTAATACGAAGGCACTTCAGTATACAGCAGTTTTTTCGCAAAAGAATCATTTTTGCAAAGCGAAAAAAAAGCTGTTAATGTTGTATCCGGTGGATTCAGGACTCTTTGTTGCACGTTGGTTTCCGTGAAATAAACACGTTGACCATTCTGTAAATGTACTGCTAAGTGAACAACAGCTGGACTACGTTCATGTATCGGAAATGAAAGAATTCGCCAAACAGCTTCATTACTGCTTATGTATCTTCCAGCTTGATATTCTACGATTTCATCGAAATCTTTGATTTCGGACTGCAAGCCAAAAACTGCCATGTCACTGCCTTTGTTGACGTATTTACATATATATTTTATTGCCTTTACGGAGTTACAGTATTCAACGTTTATATGTGCATTAAATGTTTTTGACAATAAAGGGGAATATGGAACAACCCACTGGTTATCTACTTCGATGGTGGTACCGTTACGCTTCTTTATTATTGCTGTTTTACCGCCATCTTCAGTAGATCTTCTTCTATATTGTGGGTAACCATCATTGCCAGTAATTGTTTTGGGTACTAAAAGTCGAGGATATTGCTTTGTGCACCTTCCTTTGGCCATGCATGGTGAATTTTCGTTCAGTGCACCGCAAGGTCCATGTATCATATTTTTTACAATAATATCATGTAACCCCTTATCGACATTTTTATCAGGTATTTCAGCGGAAATCACATCATCAATTTCGTTTGAAGTAATTTTTTTATGTAGCCAGATTAGTATATGTGCGTGTGGCAAACCTCGTTTTTGCCATTCCACTGAGTACATCCAGCATCGCACTGACCCAAACACTTCATGTTTTACAAGGTAGTTTATCAGTGATTTCAACTTTTGCCGGAAGACACGTGCCGTAATGTCATGCCTATGAACCACCGATTGTCCTTGAAGTAAAAGCTGCAGTATCTCGTCCCAAGATTGATTACATGTAAATGTAATAAATAAATCTGGACGACCATAGAGACGAACATACGCAATAGCATCTTGAGCATATTCATGCATATGACGGGGACTGCCAGCATATGACGAAGGTAAAATTGTTAATCTTCCAACGTTTGTGGTATTACCGTCATTTATAACTGCATCTCGCAAATGAATGTATTGTTCAGAGCGGAGCTTGGTCTGATTCAGGCGGATATATAGCAAACGTTCTGATTCAATTTTAGCATACATATCCACGACAAATTGGTGAAACAATTCACGGCATTTTAAAATATAATTTTCTTCATCCTGCCGAATCATTAGTCTATAGGAATAATAATGCATTGCACTGCATTTCTTATTCATTTCTTTGTTAGTGGCTGGATTCATCAATTTAATATTAAAGTGATAGCCGTCGGCTCCATCCCAAAAAATGATAGGATATTGTAGGGCATCGTAGCATCGATGAGTTTCAGCAATTCTTAACAACTGAGCGTTTCGCTTATGTAGAATAATATCTCGAGGTAAAAACTGATCACCGACCATAACGATTACCACTTCGTCGATAGTCGGAGCATTGTATCTACGCACATGTTGGCCAGGAGGCGTTTTGTCAGCGGAAATAACAATTTTATGAGTATCAGTAGGCATCAAATCGATGGCTGTTTTGAACAGACGCACTAAATTATTATTTTCGTGGAAAAGATGTTGCAATTGGGAAACGATTGTCCTTTCAACGTTGGGAGAAATTTCGCAACGTGCATTCAATTCAGAATTTCTATCACTGATGAAGTACAATTGTAAAAATTTATGATTCTCGCCTAAGAATGGTAGAAGGGACCCTGCTTTATGATAAATTTGCCCTTTTACTTTGAAAGTAGACATAAATTGATCTGGATTTTCGATTTGGGCTCCAAACGACGTCATTTGGAAACATGAGTTGTATTGTCTGATTTTTGACAAAAAACGCTTAGATTCTGACGTAGTTCCAGTAAGGAAAGTCTTCAATGGCTCTGGTGGTGCAGCCAATAGAGGAAGTTTAACTTTTCCTGAGGCGCAACACATTCCCATTGTTTCACCATTGAATTTCAAGGCCTTGCAATAGGGACAAATTTTAGACATTGTCCCGATTTGAACACATCTACTCAAGCTATAATCATCGACTGGGTTGTACCTGAATGCCAGGCGATAACTTTCAGATTGCTCTGATTCCTCGGCACGCTTTCTTTTCTTACTTTCTCTATCAGCAGCAAGCCTGATTTCTTGCTGTTCTTGTAATTCCTCGGCACGCTTTCTTTTCTTACTTTCTCTATCAGCAGCAAGCCTGATTTCTTGCTGTTCTTGTAATTCCTCGGCACGCTTTCTTTTCTTACTTTCTCTATCAGCAGCATTGTATATTCGCATGTTTTACGTAGTTAAAAACATATATTTATATATATCTCTATTCACAGGTGGGACACAGGGACACAACTACAATGGCGCGTAACTAATATGGCGCGTAACAGCTTACGCGCGCGGGGGGGCTTGGGGGGGTGCGAAGCGCCCCACCAACAGCTATTATATATATATATATATATATATATATATATATATATATATATATATATATATATATATATATATATATATATATATATATATATATATATATATATATATATATATATATATATATATACTAGCTGTTGGGGTGGCGCTTCGCACCACCTCAACACCTAGTTGGTTGGGGCGCTTCGCGCCCCCCCAAGCCCCCCCGCGTGCGTAAGTCGTTACGTGCCATATTAGTTACGCGCCATTGTAGTTGTGTCCCTATGTCCCACCTGTGAATATAGATATATATATATATATATATATATATATATATATATATATATATATATATATATATATATATATATATATATGTATATATATATATATATATATATATATATATATATATATATATATATATATATATATATATATATATATATATATATATATATATATATATTTATATATATATATATATATATATATATATATATATATATATATATATATATATATATATATATATATATATATATATATAAATATAAATATATATATATATATATATATATATATATATATATATATATATATATATATATATATATATATATATCTATATATATAAAAATAAGTTGTCTGTCTGTGGATGGATGGATCAGGTGACGTCACCTGAAAAAACTGGATCAGGTGACGTCAAAACTGAAAAAACTAAAAAAAGGCAAAAACTACAAAAAAAACTAAAAACTAATAAAAAAAACTAAAAAAGCTAAAAAACTAAAAAAACTAAAAAAAGGCAAAAACTACAAAAAAAACTAAAAACTAATAAAAAAGCTAAAAAACTAAAAAAACTAAAAAAAGGCAAAAACTACAAAAAAAACTAAAAACTAATAAAAAAAATAAAAAAGCTAAAAAACTAAAAAAACTAAAAAAACTAAAAAAACTAAAAAAAGGTAAAAAACTAAAAAAACTAAAAAAACTTAAAACTAAAAAAAAACTAAAAAAAAGGAAAAAACTGAAAAATAAGCTAAAATAAAGGTAAAAACCAATAAAAAACTAAAAAAAAAAACTGAAAAAACTAAAAAAAGGCAAAAACTACAAAAAAACTAAAAACTAATAAAAAAAGTAAAAAAGCTAAAAAACAAAAAAACTAAAAAAAAACTAAAAAAAGGTAAAAAACTAAAAAAAATAAAAAATAAAAAAAACTAAAAAAAAGGAAAAAACTGAAAAATAAGCTAAAATAAAGGTAAAAACCAATAAAAAACTAAAAAGAAAAAAAGGAAAAAACTAAAAAAAATCTATATATATAAAAATAAGTTGTCTGTCTGTGGATGGATGGATCAGGTGACGTCACCTGAAAAAACTGGATCAGGTGACGTCAAAACTGAAAAAAACTAAAAAAAGGCAAAAACTACAAAAAAACTAAAAACTAATAAAAAAAACTAAAAAAGCTAAAAAACTAAAAAACTAAAAAAAGGCAAAAACTACAAAAAAAACTAAAAACTAATAAAAAAGCTAAAAAACTAAAAAAACTAAAAAAAGGCAAAAACTACAAAAAAACTAAAAACTAATAAAAAAAATAAAAAAGCTAAAAAACTAAAAAAACTAAAAAAACTAAAAAAACTAAAAAAAGGTAAAAAACTAAAAAAACTAAAAAAACTTAAAACTAAAAAAAACTAAAAAAAAGGAAAAAACTGAAAAATAAGCTAAAATAAAGGTAAAAACCAATAAAAAACTAAAAAAAAACTGAAAAAACTAAAAAAAGGCAAAAACTACAAAAAAACTAAAAACTAATAAAAAAAAGTAAAAAAGCTAAAAAACAAAAAAACTAAAAAAAAACTAAAAAAAGGTAAAAAACTAAAAAAAATAAAAAATAAAAAAAACTAAAAAAAAGGAAAAAACTGAAAAATAAGCTAAAATAAAGGTAAAAACCAATAAAAAACTAAAAAGAAAAAAAGGAAAAAACTAAAAAAAAATTTCATCTAAAAAACTAAAAAAGGTAAAAACTAAAAGAACTAAAAAAGAAAAAAATAAATGACGACACTCAAAGAGAAAGCGACCAGGACAAAAGGAATGTTCGATTAGCAATCAACAAAGCACCGGGACACAGGGAGTATAAATGACGACCAGGACATAAGTAAAAAAAAAATAAAAAAACTAAAAAAAAGGTAAAAACTACAAAAAAACTAAAAAGAAAAAAAACTAAAAACTAATAAAAAAACTAAAAAATCTAAAAATCTAAATAAACTAAAAAAGAAAAAAAAAAAAAAAATAAAGGAGAAAAACAAAACTTAAAAAAAGGCAAAAACTACAAAAAAAACTAAAAACTAATAAAAAAAGTAAAAAAGCTAAAAAACTAAAAAAACTAAAAAAAACTAAAAAAAGGTAAAAAACTAAAAAAAAAAAAAAAAAAAAAAAAATAAAAAAAAGGAAAAAACTGAAAAATAAGCTAAAATAAAGGTAAAAACCAATAAAAAACTAAAAAGAAAAAAGGAAAAAACTAAAAAAAATTTCCTCTAAAAAACTAAAAAAAACTAAAAAAGGTAAAAACTAAAAGAACTAAAAAAGAAAAAAATAAATGACGACACTCAAAGAGAAAGCCACCAGGACAAAAGGAATGTTCGATTAGCAATCAACAAAGCACCGGGACACAGGGAGTATAAATGACGACCAGGACATAAGTAAAAAAAAAACTAACAAAACTAAAAAGAAGGTAAAAACTACAAAAAAACTAAAAAGAAAAAAAAACTAAAAACTAATAAAAAAACTAAAAAATCTAAAAATCTAAATAAACTAAAAAAGAAAAAAAAGGAAAAAAATAAAGGAGAAAAACAAAACTAAAAAACGAATGTATATACAGACCGGGACACCGGGATACAAATGACGACCGGGACACAGGGAATATAAATGACGACCGGGACACAGGGACACAACTACAACGGGGACACCGGGGGAAACAGGGGGATATAAATGACGACCGGGACACCGGGACAGGGAATGGTCGATTAGCAATCACCATCAACAAAGCTCAAGGGCAATCATTAGAATCATGAGGTATAGATCTGAATACAGATTGTTTTCCCATGGACCATTATATGTTGCATGTTCAAGAGTCGGTAAACCTGACAATCTATTTATATGCAAAGACAATGGGACAGCAAAGAATGTTGTATATTCGCAAGTTTTACGTAGTTATATATATATATATATTCACAGGTGGGACATAGGGACACAACTACAATGGCGCGTAACTATTATGGCGCGTAACGACTTACGCGCGCGGGGGGGCTTGGGGGGGCGCGAAGCGCCCCACCAACTAGGTGTTGGGGTGGCGCGAAGCGCCACCCCAACAGCTAGTATATATATATATATATATATATATATATATATATATACATATATATATATATATATATATACATATATATATATATATATATATATATATATATATATATATATATATATATATATATATATATGTTTTTAATATATATATATATATATATATATATATATATATATATATATATATATATATATATATATATATATATATATATATATATATATATATATATATATATATATATATATATATATATATATATATATATATATATATATATATATATATATATATATATATATATATATATATATATATATATATATATATATATATATATATATATATATATATATATATATATATATATATATATATATATATATATCTATATATATAAAAATAAGTTGTCTGTCTGTCT
>NC_088871.1:18991427-19093872 GCF_032884065.1 Artemia franciscana | reverse complement strand
GGACACAACTACAATGGCGCGTAACTATTATGGCGCGTAACGACTTACGCGCGCGGGGGGGCTTGGGGGGGGCGCGAAGCGCCCCCACCAACTAGGTGTTGGGGTGGCGCGAAGCGCCACCCAACAGCTAGTATATATATATATATATATATATATATATATATATATATATATATATATATATATATATATATATATTTATATATATATATATATATATATATATATATATATATATATATATATATATATATATATATATATATATATATATATATATATATATATATATATATATATCTTCTATATATATAAAAATAAGTTGTCTGTCTGTCTGTGGATGGATCAGGTGACGTCACCTGAAAAAACTGGATCAGGTGACGTCAAAACTGAAAAAACTAAAAAAAGGCAAAAACTACAAAAAAAACTAAAAACTAATAAAAAAAATAAAAAAGCTAAAAAACTAAAAAAACTAAAAAAAGGCAAAAACTACAAAAAAAACTAAAAACTAATAAAAAAGCTAAAAAACTAAAAAAACTAAAAAAAGGCAAAAACTACAAAAAAAATAAAAACTAATAAAAAAAATAAAAAAGCTAAAAAACTAAAAAAACTAAAAAAACTAAAAAAAGGTAAAAACTAAAAAAACTAAAACTAAAAAAAACTAAAAAAAAAGGAAAAAACTGAAAAATAAGCTAAAATAAAGGTAATAACCAATAAAAAACTAAAAAAAAAAACTGAAAAAACTAAAAAAAGGCAAAAACTACAAAAAAAACCTAAAAACTAATAAAAAAAGTAAAAAAGCTAAAAAACTAAAAAAACTAAAAAAACTAAAAAAGGTAAAAAACTAAAAAAAATAAAAAATAAAAAAAAACTAAAAAAAAGGAAAAAACTGAAAAATAAGCTAAAATAAAGGTAAAAACCAATAAAAAACTAAAAAGAAAAAAGGAAAAAACTAAAAAAAATTTTCATCTAAAAAACTAAAAAAAACTAAAAAAGGTAAAAACTAAAAGAACTAAAAAAGAAAAAAATAAATGACGAAACTCAAAGAGAAAGCGACCAGGACAAAAGGAATGTTCGATTAGCAATCAACAAAGCACCGGGACACAGGGAGTATAAATGACGACCAGGACATAAGTAAAAAAAAACTATCTATATATATAAAGATAAGTTGTCTGTGGATCTGTGGATCGTGGATCAGGTGACGTCACCTGAAAAACTGGATCAGGTGACGTCAAAACTGAAAAAACTAAAAAAAGGCAAAAACTACAAAAAACTAAAAACTAATAAAAAAATAAAAAGCTAAAAAACTAAAAAAACTAAAAAAAGGCAAGAACTACAAAAAAAACTAAAAACTAATAAAAAATCTAAAAACTAAAAAAACTAAAAAAAGGCAAAAACTACAAAAAAAACTAAAAACTAATAAAAAAAATAAAAAAGCTAAAAAACTAAAAAAACTAAAAAAACTAAAAAAGGTAAAAAACTAAAAAAACTAAAACTAAAAAAAATTAAAAAAAAGGAAAAAACTGAAAAATAAGCTAAAATAAAGGTAAAAACCAATAAAAAACTAAAAAAAAAACTGAAAAAACTAAAAAAAGGCAAAAACTACAAAAAAACTAAAAACTAATAAAAAAAGTAAAAAAGCTAAAAAACTAAAAAAACTAAAAAACTAAAAAAACTAAAAAAGGTAAAAAACTAAAAAAAAAATAAAAAATAAAAAAAAAACTAAAAAAAAGGAAAAAACTGAAAAATAAGCTAACATAAAGGTAAAAACCAATAAAAAACTAAAAGAAAAAAAGGAAAAAACTAAAAAAAATTTTCATCTAAAAAACTAAAAAAAACTAAAAAAGGTAAAAACTAAAAGAACTAAAAAAGAAAAAAATAAATGACGACACTCAAAGAGAAAGCGACCAGGACAAAAGGAATGTTCGATTAGCAATCAACAAAGCACCGGGACACAGGGAGTATAAATGACGACCAGGACACAAGTAAAAAAAAAAATTAACAAAACTAAAAAGAAGGTAAAAACTACAAAAAAACTAAAAAGAAAAAAAAACTAAAAACTAATAAAAAAACTAAAAAATCTAAAAATCTAAATAAACTAAAAAAGAAAAAAAAAGGAAAAAAATAAAGGAGAAAAACAAAACTAAAAAACGAATGTATATACAGACCGGTACACCGGGATACAAATGACGACCGGGACACAGGGAATATAAATGACGACCGGGACACAGGGACACAACTACAACGGGGACACCGGGGGAAACAGGGGGATATAAATGACGACCGGACAAAAAAACTAAAAAGAAAAAAAAAACTAAAAACTAATAAAAAAACTAAAAAATCTAAAAATCTGAATAAGCTAAAAAAGAAAAAAAAAAGGAAAAAAATAAAGGAGAAAAACAAAACTAAAAAACGAATGTATATACAGACCGGACACCGGGATACAAATGACGACCGGGACACAGGGAATATAAATGACGACCGGGACACAGGGACACAACTACAACGGGGACACCGGGGGAAACAGGGGGATGTAAATGACGACCGGGACACCGGGACAGGGAATGGTCGATTAGCAATCACCATCAACAAAGCTCTAGGGCAGTCATTAGAATCATGAGGTATAGATCTGAATATAGATTGTTTTCCATGGACCATTATATGTTGCATGTTCAAGAGTCGGTAACCTGACAATCTATTTATATGCAAAGACAATGGGACAACAAAGAATGTTGTATATTCGCAAGTTTTACGTAGTTAAAACCATATATATATATATATATATATATATATATATATATATATTATATATATATATATATATATATATATATATATATATATATATATATATATATATATATATATATATATATATCTATCTATATTCACAGGTGGGACATAGGGACACAACTACAATGGCGCGTAACTATTATGGCGCGTAACGACTTACGCGCGCGGGGGGGCTTGGGGGGCGCGAAGCGCCACCCCAACAGCTAGTATATATATATATATATATATATATATATATATATATATATATATATATTATATATATATATATATATATATATATATATATATATATATATATATATATATATATATATATGTTTTTAACTACGTAAAACTTGCGAATATACAACATTCTTTGCTGTCCCATTGTCTGTGCATATAAATAGAATGTCAGGTTTAACGACTCTTGAACATGCAACATATAATGGTCCATGGGAAAACAATCCGTATTCAGATCTATACCTCATGATTCTAATGATTGCCCTTGAGCTTTGTTGATGGTGATTGCTAATCGACGATTCCCTGTGTCGCCATCGTCATTTATATATCCCCCTGAGCCACCCGGCGTCCCTATTGTAGTTGTGTCCCTCTGTCCCGGTCGTCATGTCCCGGTGTCCCGGTCGTCATTTGTGTCACGATCTGTATATACATTCGTTTTTGAATTGGTCTTTTTTTAGGTTTTAGTTTTTTACCTTTTTTTAGTTTTTTTTTCTTTTTTTTAGTTTTGTTTTTCTCCTTTATTTTTTAATTCTTTTTCCTTTATCATTTTATTTTCTTTTTTAGTTTTTTTTAGCGTTTTAGCTTTTTTAGTTTTTTATTAGTTTTTAGTTTTTTTTTTCTTTTTAGTTTTTTTGTAGTTTTTACCTTTTTTTTTAGTTTTTAATTTTTTTTACTTATTTCCTGGTCGTCATTTATACTCCCTGTGTCCCGGTCGTCATTTGTGTCCCGGTGCTTTGTTGATGGTGATTGCTAATCGAACATTCCTTGTGTCCCGGGCGTCATTTATATTCCCTGCTAGCTGTTGGGGGTGGCGCTTCGCGCCACCCCAACACCTAGTTGGTGGGGGGGCGCTTCGCGCCCCCCCCCCCAAGCCCCCCCCGCTCGTGCGTAAGTCGTTACGCGCCATATTAGTTACGCGCCATTGTAGCTGTGTCCCTGTGTCCCACCTGTGAATAGAGATAGATATAAATATATATTTTTAACTACGTAAAACATGCGAATATACAACATTCTTCGCTGTCCCATTGTCTCTGCATATAAATAGCATTTATATTTATATGTCTGTGCATATACAAAGCCTTATGTACTAATAATGACGTCATATGCAAACGCTCTTTTTACAAACAAACAAACATGCATACACACAACTCGCTTCGCGCCACCCCAACACCAAGTTGGTGGGGCGCTTCACGCTCCCCCCAAGCCCCCCCGCGCGCGTAAGTCGTTACGCGCCACATTAGTTACGCGCCATTGTAGCTGTGTCCCACCTGTGAATAGAGATATATATAAATATATATTTTTAACTACGTAAAACATGAAAATATACAACATTCTTCGCTGTCCCATTGTCTGTGCATATAAATAGCATTTATATTCCTTGTGTCCCGGTCGTCATTTGTGTCCTAGTGTCCCAGTTTGTATTTTCTCTTTGAGTGTCCCGGTCGTCATTTATATTCCCTGTGTCCCAGTGTCCCGGTTGTCATTTGTGTCCCGGTCTTTAATTTCTATTCAAACAATCCCTGTGTCTCAGTCGTCAATTATATATCCTGCCTGTGCCCCCGGCGTCCCCGTTGTAGTTGTTTCCCTGCTTCCCGGTCGTCATTTATATTCCCGGTCGTGATTTGTGTCCGGGTGTCCCAGTCTGTAATTTTTCTTTGAGGTTCCTGGTCGTCATTTATATTCCCTCTGTGTCGGTCGTCATTTGTGTCCCGGTCTTGTAATTTATCTTTGAGTGTTTTTTCTTTTTAGTTTTTTTAGTTTTTTACATTTTTTCAGTTTTTTTTCTTCTTTATTTTTCTTTATCTTTTCTTTATTTTTCAGCGTCACTATGAAGTACATATCGCCGAACCTTTGTTTTTTAACTTAAATCTGGTAGGCATTGATGACCTTATCCAAGTCAAAATCCCAAACCCAATCATCATCGCTATCATTTTCAGTTTTGATATGTTTTGACTCTCGCTTTCCAGGTGGATTTTCATCTAACTGCGCGGTTTTGCGTTCTTTAGCCGACAAATGACGACAACTAATTTCATGACGTCAGTCGACACAGAAACATGACGTCACCTGATCCACAGACAGACAGACAACTTATTTATATATATACTAGCTGTTGGGGTGCACCCCAACACCTAGTTGGTGGGGCGCTTCGCGCCCCCCCCCCAAGCCCCCCCGCGCGCGTAAGTCGTTACGCGCCATATTAGTTACGCGCCATTGTAGTTGTGTCCCTGTGTCCCACCTGTGAATATAGATAGATTTATATATGTGTTTCAAACTACGTAAAAATTGCGAATATACAACATTCTTGGCTTTCCCATTGTCTGTCCATATACAAAGCCGTATGTACTAATAATGACGTCATATGCAAACGCTCTTTTTACAAACAAACAAACATGCATACACACAACTCGTTTTTATATAGATAGATAGATAGATAGATACAATACAAATTAACTACGTAAAACTTGTGAATATACAACAGTCTTCGCTGTCCCATTGTCTGTGCGTATAAATAGATTGTCAGGTTTACCGACCCTCAAAGATGCAACATACAATTGTACATTGGTAAAGCAATCTGTTTTAAGATCTATACCGCATTTTTCTAGTGATTGCCCTTGAGCTTTGTTGATGGTGGTTGCAAATGCTAATCGAATTGGGAATTGCAATCTTTTAAATTGAAAAAGCAGATCCGTTGGAATCATGGGAATGCGAGGAATAAGAACAGCCTCACCCTCATAAGGCCCTGTCAAGATTGTGGCCTCTATTAGGTTTTCCATTGTTTTTTTTACGGCAAGTCGCGTGCCATTGCAAAGCTTTGGTGGGTTGATATTTCTTAAAAGTATTATTGGTACGCCTATTTTTAGTTGTAGCACGTGTGGTGGAAACCCTGAAGGATCTATGGAATTTAAAAATTCAGATGGATAATTAACCGCTTCATTTGGTTCCAAAATACAAATATACTGCGTAAAACTTGCGAATATACAACATTCTTCGCTGTCCAATTGTCGCTGCATATAAATAGATTGTCAGGTTAACCGACCCTCGAACATGCAACATACAATTGTCCATGGGAAAAACAATCAGTATTAAGATCAATATGTTAATGGTGATTGCAAATGGTAATCGAATTGGGAATTGCAATCTTTTAAATTGAAAAGGCAGATCCGTTGGAATCATGGGAATGCGAGGAATAAGAACAGCCTCACCCTCAAAAGGCCCTTTCAAGATTGTGGCCTCTATTAGATTTTCCATTGTTTTTTTTTTACGGCAAGTCGAGTGCCATTGCAAAGCTTTGGTGGGTTTATATTTCTTAAAAGTATTATTGGTACGCCTATTTTTAGTTGTAGCGCGTGTGGTGGAAACCCTGAAAGATCTATGGAATTTAAAAATTCAGATGGATAATTAACCGCTTCATTTGGTTCCAAAACTGTGTCGACTGACTTGTAAAGGACTGCCTGGTCTTGAATCTTGGTCAAAACAATATTGTTGATTTCGTGGACGTCTATATTTTTGGGTGCGAGAATCGCTCTTTCACTTAGCCATTTATTATTTTTATAATTTTTTAGAATATTCGGAAATACTTTTTCAATCTAATCATTTTCGGACGTCACTAAATTACAGAAATCAGCGGGTAGTTGTATACGTCCTGAAATTGAGTCTACTGGGAGCTTTCCGTTTCCCATTGCCAGCAATTGATCTGAAAATGTTTGACCAGAGTCATCGTTTTGCAATCGGACACGCATATTTGTAGTTAATTTTAATGTTTTTACGTGTGCCCATAAATTAGAATTTTTCAGGCAAGCATTCATTTCGTCTGCAGGAGTTGATCTAGGTATTATAGGTAATGTTTGCCTGAAATCTCCCGCAAGCAATATTAAGGTACTGCAAAGGGTTTCGACTTCCCTCGCAATCTTTCAAGCATTGATCCAGAGCCTCGAACGATTTTTTGTGTGCCATTGTGCACTCATCCCAAATAATAAGTTTGCATTGCTGCAATACTTTACCCATCCCAGATGATTTGGAAATATTGCACGTGGGAGTTTCTGTAGAATGCAAGTTCAGAGGCAATTTCAAAGCGGAATGAGCAGTTCTTCCACCAGGCAGCAATGTTGCGGCTATTCCGGACGACGCAATTGCCAACGCTATATAATTTTTTGATCGAATTGATGCCAGAATCAGTTTTATCACAAACGTTTTACCAGTACCTCCTGGCGCATCCAAAAAGAAAATTTCTCCAACGTTGTTATCGACACAATGCATTATCGTATCATAAATGTCTTTTTGTTCCGACGTTAACTTGAAAATGTTATTTTGTACATACGACAATAGATCACTCGTACTGTAACTTTGTTCACGATCCAATTCTACACATGTCGAAACAGCAGCGATACGGTTAGGTGAAGGCATTCCCAAATCCTGAAGAGGTTTGTTTGCCATACTTACGCACAAATCTTCTATAACAACTAAAGTGCAGTTATAAATTTCTGATGTAAAATCAAAAGTCATATCTGACGTCTCTAACTGTTTTCGATGAAGTATATCTTCGGAAATTTTTGACTTATATTTTTCCCATAACTCTGTAGGAGCTGATGGAGAGCAAGTTGTTAAAATGATGCCAAACAATGCACGAATTTGACTTGGGGTTGACGTTTCGCACGCGTCATTGATGCAGTTATCCCAGTGTTGGTCATTCTCCAATAAATTCAGAGCTTGGCATGCACTACGGTAAGTGTCATGTATAGTACCATTTACAGTCCTCAAATACTCAAAGGATGTCGGACCGGGTACATTCACCAAAAGCAGGCGTAGAAAGAAGCATTCATGTTGATTGGGGTGAACGGTGTAGAGTTTTCCTATCGTGGTATCTTTGAAGATGGTAGGTTGGCCGTCGACTGACTTACCCTGTTTTCGACGTTCAAATACTTTATTTTTAGTATTCCACGTGTAATACGAAGGCACTTCAGTATACAGCAGTTTTTTTTGCAAAAGAATCATTTTTGCAAAGCGAAAAAAAAGCTGTTAATGTTGTATCCGGTGGATTCAGGACTCTTTGTTGCACGTTGGTTTCCGTGAAATAAACACGTTGACCATTCTGTAAATGTACCGCTAAGTGAACAACAGCTGGACTACGTTCATGTATCGGAAATGAAAGAATTCGCCAAACAGCTTCATTACTGCTTATGTATCTTCCAGCCTGATATTCTACGATTTCATCGAAATCTTTGATTTCGGACTGCAAGCCAAAAACTGTCATGTCACTGCCTTTGTTGACGTATTTACATATGTATTTGATTGCCTTTACGGAGTTACAGTATTCAACGTTTATGTGTGCATTAAATGTTTTTGATAATAATGGGGAATATGGAACAACCCACTGGTTATCTACTTCAATGGTGGTACCGTTACGCTTCTTTATTATTGCTGTTTTACCGCCATCTTCAGTAGATATTCTTCTATATTGTGGGTAACCATCATTGCCAGTAATTGTTTTGGGTACTAAAAGTCGAGGATATTGCTTTGTGCACCTTCCTTTGGCCTTGCATGGTGAATTTTCGTTCAGTGCACCGCAAGTTCCATGTATCATATTTTTTACAATAATATCATGTAACCCCTTATCGACATTTTTATCAGGTATTTCAGCGGAAATCACATCATCAATTTCGTTCGAAGTAATTTTTTTATGTAGCCAGATTAGTATATGTGCGTGTGGCAAACCTCGTTTTCGCCATTCCACTGAGTACATCCAGCATCGTACTGACCCAAACACTTCATGTTTTACAAGATAGTTTATCAGTGATTTCAACTTTTGCTGGAAGACACGTGCCGTAATGTCATGCCTATGAACCGCCGATTGTCCTTGAAGTAAAAGCTGCAGTATCTCGTCCCAAGATTGATTACATGTAAATGTAATAAATAAATCTGGACTACCATAGAGACGAACATACGCAATAGCATCTTGAGCATATTCATGCATATGACGGGGACTGCCAGCATATGACGAAGGTAAAATTGTTAATCTTCCAACGTTTGTGGTATTACCGTCATTTATAACTGCATCTCGCAAATGAATGTATTGTTCAGAGCGGAGCTTGGTCTGATTCAGGCGGATATATCGCATAAAATTGTTATTTCCGCTGACAAAACGCCTCCTGGCCAACATGTGCGTAGATACAATGCTCCGACTATCGACGAAGTGGCAATCGTTTTGGTCGGTGATCAGTTTTTACCTCTAGATATTATTCTTCATAAGCGAAACGCTCAGTTGTTAAGAATTGCTGAAACTCATCGATGCTACGATGCCCTACAATATCCTATCATTTTTTGGGATGGAGCCGACGGCTATCACTTTAATATTAAATTGATGAATCCAGCCACTAACAAAGAAATGAATAAGAAATGCAGTGCGTATCAGTAGGCATCAAATCGATGGCTGTTTTGAACAGACGCACTAAATTATTATTTTCGTGGAAAAGATGTTGCAAACACAGAAACATGACGTCACCTGATCCACAGATCCACAGACAGACAACTTATTTTTATATATATAGAAGATAGATGTGCCGGTGTCCCGGTCGTCATTTGTGTCCCGATGTCCCGGTCTGTAATTTCGTCAGTCGAAAACATGACGTCAGTCGACACAGAAACATGACGTCACCTGATCCACTGACAGACAGACAACTTATATTTTTATATATATACTAGCTGTTGGGGTGGCGCTTCGCGCCACCC
Organism: Artemia franciscana; assembly: GCF_032884065.1. Lineage (NCBI taxonomy): Eukaryota > Metazoa > Arthropoda > Branchiopoda > Anostraca > Artemiidae > Artemia > Artemia franciscana. The sequence goes on along the minus strand of NC_088871.1, from coordinate 19,084,131 downwards.
CAACACCTTGTTGGTGGGGGCACTTCGCGCCCCCCCCCCCCAAGCCCCCCCGCGCGCGTAAGTCGTTACGCGCCATAATAGTTACGCGCCATTGTAGTTGTGTCCCTATGTCCCACCTGTGAATATAGATATATATATATATATATATATATATATATATATATATATATATATATATATATATATATATATATATATATATATATATATATATATATATATATATATATATATATATATATATATATATATATATATATATATATATATATATATATATATATATATATATATATATATATATATATATATGGTTTTAACTACGTAAAACTTGCGAATATACAACATTCTTTGCTGTCCCATTGTCTTTGCATATAAAAAGATTGTCAGGTTTACCGACTCTTGAACATGCAACATATAATGATCCATGGGAAAACAATCTGTATTCAGATCTATACCTCATGATTCTAATGATTGCCCTTGAGCTTTGTTGATGGTGATTGCTAATCGACCATTCCCTGTCCCGGTGTCCCGGTCGTCATTTATATCCCCCTGTTTCCCCCGGTGTCCCCGTTGTAGTTGTGTCCCTGTGTCCCGGTCGTCATTTATATTCCCTGTGTCCCGGTCGTCATTTGTATCCCGGTGTCCCGGTCTGTATATACATTCGTTTTTTAGTTTTGTTTTTCTCCTTTATTTTTTTCCTTTTTTTTTCTTTTTTAGTTTATTTAGATTTTTAGATTTTTTAGTTTTTTTATTAGTTTTTAGTTTTTTTTTTCTTTTTAGTTTTTTTGTAGTTTTTACCTTCTTTTTAGTTTTGTTAGTTTTTTTTTACTTATGTCCTGGTCGTCATTTATACTCCCTGTGTCCCGGTGCTTTGTTGATTGCTAATCGAACATTCCTTTTGTCCTGGTCGCTTTCTCTTTGAGTGTCGTCATTTATTTTTTTCTTTATTAGTTCTTTTAGTTTTTACCTGTTTTAGTTTTTTTTAGTTTTTTAGATGAAAATTTTTTTTTAGTTGTTTCCTTTTTTTCTTTTTAGTTTTTTATTGGTTTTTACCTTTATTTTAGCTTATTTTTCAGTTTTTTCCTTTTTTTTATTTTTTTTTTTATTTTTTATTTTTTTTAGTTTTTTACCTTTTTTTAGTTTTTTTAGTTTTTTTAGTTTTTTAGCTTTTTTACTTTTTTTATTAGTTTTTAGTTTTTTTTGTAGTTTTTGCCTTTTTTTAAGTTTTGTTTTTCTCCTTTATTTTTTTCCTTTTTTTTTTCTTTTTTAGTTTATTTGGATTTTTAGATTTTTTAGTTTTTTTATTAGTTTTTAGTTTTTTTTTCTTTTTAGTTTTTTTGTAGTTTTTACCTTCTTTTTAGTTTTGTTAGTTTTTTTTTTTACTTATGTCCTGGTCGTCATTTATACTCCCTGTGTCCCGGTGCTTTGTTGATTGCTAATCGAACATTCCTTTTGTCCTGGTCGCTTTCTCTTTGAGTGTCGTCATTTATTTTTTTCTTTTTTAGTTCTTTTAGTTTTTACCTTTTTTAGTTTTTTTTAGTTTTTTAGATGAAAATTTTTTTTAGTTTTTTGCTTTTTTTCTTTTTAGTTTTTTATTGGTTTTTACCTTTATTTTAGCTTATTTTTCAGTTTTTTCCTTTTTTTATTTTTTTTTTATTTTTTATTTTTTTTAGTTTTTTACCTTTTTTTAGTTTTTTTAGTTTTTTTAGTTTTTTAGCTTTTTTACTTTTTTTTTATTAGTTTTTAGTTTTTTTGTAGTTTTTGCCTTTTTTTTAGTTTTTTCAGTTTTTTTTTTAGTTTTTTATTGGTTTTTACCTTTATTTTAGCTTATTTTTCAGTTTTTTCCTTTTTTTTACTTTTTTTTAGTTTTTAGTTTTTTTAGTTTTTTACCTTTTTTTAGTTTTTTTAGTTTTTTTAGTTTTTTAGCTTTTTTATTTTTTTTATTAGTTTTTAGTTTTTTTTGTAGTTTTTACCTTTTTTTAGTTTTTTTTAGTTTTTTAGCTTTTTAATTAGTTTTTAGTTTTTTTTGTTGTTTTTGCCTTTTATTAGTTTTTTTAGTTTTTTAGCTTTTTTATTTTTTTTATTAGTTTTTAGTTTTTTTTTGTAGTTTTTGCCTTTTTTTAGTTTTTTCAGTTTTGACGTCACCTGATCCAGTTTTTTCAGGTGACGTCACCTGATCCACGATCCACAGATCCACAGACAACTTATTTTTATATATATATATATTTGGGGTGGCGCTTCGCGCCACCCAAACACCTAGTTGGTGGGGGCGCTTCGCCCCCCCCCCAAGCCCCCCACGCGCGTAAGTCGTTACGTGCCATATCAGTTACGCGCCGTTGTAGTTGAGGGCGAGGCTGTTCTTATCGCTCGCATTCTAAGCAATTTAATAAAATTGAAAGAGCCACAATTTGAATACTTGATTAAGATAGTGAGAGAAAATGAAAAAGAACTGAAATCTTTTTTTTTAGTTTTTTAAAATGATTGCCATTGTGATTAGTTTTTTCCTTTTTCCTTTTTCCTTTTTCCTTTTTTCAGTTTTTTATTTTTTATTTTTTTTTATTTTTTTCTTTTTTAGTTTTTTCTTTTTTAATTTTAGTTTTTTCTTTTTCTTTTTTTCTTTTTCTCTAGTTTTTGTCTTTTTTATTTTTATTCTTTTTTTTAATTTTTTAGTTTTTTAGTTTTTTCTTTTTTAGATATTTAGTTTTTAGTTTTTTTCTATTTTTTTTTCTTTTTTTATTTTTTTTGTTTTTTTTTTATTTTTTTAGTTTCTTCTTTTTTTAATTTGTATTCTTTTTTAGTTTTTTTCTTATTTTTATTTATTTTAAATTTTTTTATTTTTTAGTTTTCTTTCTTTTTTGCTTTTTAGTTTTTTTTTAGTTTTACCTTTTTTAGTTTTTTTTTGTTTTTTTCTTCTTCTTACTTTTAGTTTGTTTAATTTTTAGTTTTCTTTTTCTTCTTTAATTTTTAGTTTTTTCTCCTTTCTTAGTTTTTCTTTTTTTAGTTTTTTTCTTTTCTAGGCGTTTTGTCAGCGGAAATAACAATTTTATGCGCATCAGTAGGCATCAAATCGATAGCTGTTTTGAACAGGTGCACTAAATCATTATTTTCGTGGAAAAGATGTTGGAATTGGGAAACGATAGTCCTTTCAACGTCGGGAGAAATTTCGCAACGTGCATTCAATTCAGAATTGCTATCACTGATGAAGTAGAGTTGTAAAAATTTATTATTCTCACCTAAGAATGGTAGAAGGGACCCTACTTTATGATAATTTTGCCCTTTTACTTTGAAAGCAGGCATAATTTGATCTTGATTTTCGATTTGGGCACCAAACGACGTCATTTGGACACCTGAGTTTTATTTCTGCCCGATTGCAAAACGATCAATTATTATTCCTCGCATTCCCATTATTCCAACGGATTTGTTTTCCAATTTAAAAGATTGCAATACTTATTGTTTGGCACAAATCCTTTGCAACCGCGTTTAAAAAAATTATGTATAATGTATATGATGTAATGGCTAGGTAGTTTACATTTATAGGACGTATATATACGAAGTATAATTCCTTGCAACGGTAAGATTTGAACCTGAATACCTATGCATTTAGCACAAGGTCTGATCCACTTTACCATCACAAGGTATTAATAATTATGTACAATCTTGTATATGATATTTCATGTTATTATTACCAACCCGCGTCAGGTGGCTTGGTGCTGTGGTATTAGGCTACTATATAGCACATTAAACATGAATATTTGACTCTATACTTTGGGCAAGGGGAATCAAAGTTTAAGACAATATATTGTAATTAGTTTCACATCAAGTAAGGTCTATAAGGCTATCAAGGCTACAGAGATAGATAATGTGAACTTAGTAAAGAACAACCAACAGTCTATAGAAACTCAAAGCTAACACAACAAAAGTATCTGTTGAATACAACACCAGCATATATTGACTAGTTGCTTTTCAGCAACTAAAAAACTAAATAAAGAAAAAAATTAAAAATAAAAAAACAAAAAAAGAAAAGAACTAAAAAAAGGAAGAAACTAAAAAAACATCTTAAAAAAACAAAACTAAAAAAGATAGAAAATATTACTAAAAAAAAAACTAAAAAGAGAAAATAAAAAAAAATAAAAAGGTACACCAAAAAGGGGCCTGGCCAGGCTTGACATATATATATATATATATATATATATATATATATATATATATATATATATATATATATATATATATATATATATATATATATATATATATATATATATATATATATATATATATATATGGGGGGCCCCAAGCCCCCCCCCCGCGCGCGTAAGTCGTTACGCGCCATAATAGTTACGCGCCATTGTAGTTGTGTCCCTATGTCCCACCTGTGAATATAGGTAGATAGATATATATATATATATATATATATATATATATATATATATATATATATATATATATATATATATATATATATATATATATATATATATGGTTTTAACTACGTAAAACTTGCGAATATACAACATTCTTTGCTGTCCCATTGTCTTTGCATATAAATAGATTGTCAGGTTTACCGACTCTTGAACATGCAACATATAATGGTCCATGGGAAAACAATCTGTATTCAGATCTATACCTCATGATTCTAATGATTGCCCTTGAGCTTTGTTGATGGTGATTGCTAATCGACCATTCCCTGTCCCGGTGTCCCGGTCGTCATTTATATCCCCCTGTTTCCCCCGGTGTCCCCGTTGTAGTTGTGTCCCTGTGTCCCGGTCGTCATTTATATTCCCTGTGTCCCGGTCGTCATTTGTATCCCGGTGTCCCGGTCTGTATATACATTCGTTTTTTAGTTTTGTTTTTCTCCTTTATTTTTTTCCTTTTTTTTTCTTTTTTAGTTTATTTAGATTTTTAGATTTTTTAGTTTTTTTTATTAGTTTTTAGTTTTTTTTTCTTTTTAGTTTTTTTGTAGTTTTTACCTTCTTTTTAGTTTTGTTAGTTTTTTTTTTACTTATGTCCTGGTCGTCATTTATACTCCCTGTGTCCCGGTGCTTTGTTGATTGCTAATCGAACATTCCTTTTGTCCTGGTCGCTTTCTCTTTGAGTGTCGTCATTTATTTTTTTCTTTTTTAGTTCTTTTAGTTTTTACCTTTTTTAGTTTTTTTTAGTTTTTTAGATGAAAATTTTTTTAGTTTTTTCCTTTTTTTCTTTTTAGTTTTTTATTGGTTTTTACCTTTATTTTAGCTTATTTTTCAGTTTTTTCCTTTTTTTAGTTTTTTTTTATTTTTTGTTTTTTTTAGTTTTTTACCTTTTTTTAGTTTTTTTAGTTTTTTTAGTTTTTTAGCTTTTTTACTTTTTTTATTAGTTTTTAGTTTTTTTGTAGTTTTTGCCTTTTTTTAGTTTTTTCAGTTTTTTTTTTAGTTTTTTATTGGTTTTTACCTTTATTTTAGCTTATTTTTCAGTTTTTTCCTTTTTTTTTAGTTTTTTTTAGTTTTCAGTTTTTTTAGTTTTTTACCTTTTTTTAGTTTGTTTAGTTTTTTTAGTTTTTTAGCTTTTTTATTTTTTTTATTAGTTTTTAGTTTTTTTTGTAGTTTTTGCCTTTTTTTTTAGTTTTTTTAGTTTTTTAGCTTTTTTATTAGTTTATAGTTTTTTTTTGTAGTTTTTGCCTTTTTTTAGTTTTTTTAGTTTTTTAGCTTTTTTATTTTTTTTATTAGTTTTTAGTTTTTTTGTAGTTTTTGCCTTTTTTTAGTTTTTTCAGTTTTGACCTCACCTGATCCAGTTTTTTCAGGTGACGTCACCTGATCCACGATCCACAGATCAACAGACAACTTATTTTTATATATATAGATATATATATATATATATATATATATATATATATATATATATATATATATATATATATATATATATATATATATATATATATATATATATATATATATATATATATATATATATGTTTTTAACTAAGTAAAACTTGCGAATATACAACATTCTTCGCTGTCCCATTGTGTGTGCATATAAATAGATAGTCAGGGTTACCGACTCTTGAACATGCAACATATAATTTTCCATGGGAAAAACAATCCGTATTCAGATCTATACCTCATTATTCTAATGATTGACCTTGAGCTTTGTTGATGGTGATTGCTAATCGAACATTCCCTGTGTCCCGGTCATCATTTATATATCCCCCCTGTGCCCCCGGCGTCCCTGTTGTAGTTGTGTCCCTGTGTCCCGGTCGTCATTTACATTCCCTGTGTCCTGGTGTCCCAGTCGTCATTCGTGTCCCGGTCTGTAATTTATCTTTGAGTGTCCCGGTCATCATTTATATTCCCTGTGTCCCGGTCGTCATTTGTGTCCTGGTCGTTGTTTGTGTCCCGGTGTCCCGGTCTGTAGTGTCATCTTATAATGACGTCATATGCAAAGCCTTATATACTTATAATGACGTCATATTCAAACCCACAAACAAACAATCATGCATACATACAACTTATTTTAGTTTTATATATCTATACATATAAAAATAAGTTATATATGTGTTATGTCTGTCTGTCTGTGTGTCCGCATATGACGTCTGAAATATTTCATCATATACCAATTCAAAAACGAATGTATTCAAGCCAAAGTAGCTGAGCTGGTAAAGCGTTATGTTCCAGGTTCTAGGTCCGAGAGGTTCAAAGTTCGAACCTTGGCTTTAGTATTAACACAAAAGAAGGAAAAAAAACTAAAAAAGGTAAAAACTACAAAAAAACTAAAAAGAAAATACTAAAAAACTAAAAAAGCTAAAAAACTAAAAAAAACTAAAAAAAGGTAAAAAACTAAAAACTAAAAAAGGAAAAAAACTAAAAAGAACTAAAAAAGGTAAAAACTACAAAAAAAACAAAAAGAAAAAAAAACTAAAAAATTATAAAAAAACTAAAAAAACTAAAAAAACTAAAAACTGAAAAAGAAAAAGAAACTACAAAAAGGAAAAAAAACTAAAGGAGAAAAAGAAAACTAAAAAAATAAAAATAAAAATAAAAAACTAAAAAAGGTTAAAAACTACAAAAAAACAAAAAAAAAGAACAAAACTAAAAAATCTAAAAAAAAGGTAAAAACCAAAAAAAACTAAAAAGAAAAAAAGGAAAAAAACTATAAACTAAAAAGAAAACACTAAAAAAAACAAAAAAGCTAAGACTAAAAAAAATTAAGAAAAAGGTAAAAAACTAAAAACTAAAACAGAAAAAAACTAAAAAAAACTAAGAAAAAGGTAAAAACTACAAAAAAACAAAAAATAAAAAAAATAAAAACTAATAAAAAAACTAAATAAACTAAAAACTGAGAAAGAAAAAAAACTAAAAAAAGGAAAAAAACTGAAAAATAAAGGAGAAAATGAAAACTAAAAAAATAAAAACAAAAAATAAAAAAAACTAAAAAAGGTAAAAACTACAAATAAAACCTAAAAAGAAAAAAGAAAAAAAACTAAAAAAGCTAAAAAAAAGGTAAAAACCAAAAAAAACTAAAAAGAAAAAAAGGACAAAAAAGAAAATACAAACAAAACTAAAAAAGCTAAAAAACTAAAAAAAAGGGTAAAAAACTAAAAACTAAAAAAGAAAAAACAGTTAAAAACTACAAAAAAAGAAAGAAAAAAAAACACAAAAAACTGATAAAAAACTAAAAAAACTAAAAACTGAAAAAGAAAAAAACTAAAAAAAGGAAAAAATGAAAAATAAAGGAGAAAAAGAAAACTTAAAAAAAAATAAAAAGAAAAAAAAACTAAAAAAGCTAAGACTAAAAAAACTAAAAAAAGGTAAAAAACTAAAAACAAAAACAGGAAAAATAAAAAAACTGAAAAAAGGTAAAAATGACAAAAAAAACTAAAAAGAAAAAAAAACACTAAAAACTAGTACAAAAACTAAAAACTGAAAAAGAAAAAAACTAAAAAAGGAAAAAAACCGAAAAATAAAAGAGAAAAAGAAAACTAAAAAAAAAATAAAATAAAAAAGGTAAAACCTACAAAATAAAACTAAAAAGAAAAGAAAAAAACTAAAAAAGATATAAAAAAGGTAAAAACAAAAAAAAAACAATAAAAATGAAAAAAGGAAAAAAAATACTAACAAAACTAAAAAAGCTAAGAAACTAAGAAAAAACTAAAAAAAAGGTAAAAAACTAAAAACTAAAAAAAAACAAAACTAAAAAAACTAAAAAAAGGGAAAAACTACAAAAAACAGAAAAAGAAAAAAAACTAAAAACTAATAAAAAAAAACTAAAAACTGAAAAAGAAAAAAAACTAAAAAAGTGGAAAAAACTTCAAAATAAAGGAGAAAAATAAAACTAAAAAATAAAATAAAAATAAAATAAAAACTAAAAAAGGTAAAAACTACAAAAAAACTAAAAATAAAAAATAAAAAAAAAATAAAAAAGCTAAAAAAAGGTAAAAACCAAAAAAAAACTAATAAGAAAAAAAGGAAAAAAAGCAAAAATTTATTTCATCATATACCAATTCAAAAACGAATATATATACAGACCGGGACCAAGGGAATATAAATGACAACCGGGACACTCAAAGAGAAATTACAGACTGGAACAACGGGACACAAATGACGACTTGGACGTGTGTGTCGACTGACGTCATGTTTGTGTGTTGACTAACGTCATGTTTGTTGACTGACGTCATTATAAGGATTGAGCTGTATGTCGTCATGAAGTTGTTTGTCGACTGACGAAATTACAGACTGGGAAACAAATGACGACCGGGAGACAGGGAATATAAATGACGACCGGGACACAAAGAGATATTACAGACTGGGACACCGGGGGATATATAAATGGGGGAAAAAACCAGACACCGGGGGATATGGGGCACAGGGGGATATATAAATGACAGGTGGGACACAGGGAATGTTTTATTAGCAATCACCATCAACAAAGCTCATGGGCAATCATTAGAATAATGAGGTACAGATCTGAATACGGATTATTTTTCCCATGGACAATTATATGTTGTATGTTCAAGAGTCGGTAAACCTGACAATCTATTTATATGTACAGACAATGGGACAGCGAAGAATGTTGTATATTTGCATGTCTTACGTAGTTAAAACATACATATATATCTATCTATATTCACAGGTAGTACACAGGGACACAACTACAATGGCGCGTAACTATATGGCGCGTAAGGAATTGAGCGCGAGGGGAGGCTTGGGTGGGGGGGTGCGAAGTGCCCCCACCAGCTAAGTGTTGGGGCGGCGTGAAGCGCCACCTCAACAGCTAGTATATATATATATATATATATATATATATATATATATATATATATATATATATATATATATATATATATAAATGAGTTGTATGTCTGTTTGAGGACAGACGTCATTATAAGGATCGAAAATAAAGACGTCATGTATGTATTTGTATGTTTGTATATGACGTCATTATAAGTATGTAAGGGTTGTCAGGTTTGAGCGTTTCGCTTATGAAGAATAATATCTTGAGAAAAAACAAACAAACCTGCATACCTACAACTTATTTTTATATATGTAGATAGTTTCTTTTTTAGTTTTGTCTTTTCTTAGTTTTTTTTTCTTTTTTAGTTTTTCTTTTTTTTAGTTTCTTCTTTTATTAATTTGTTTTCTTTTCTTTCTTTTTTTTAGTTTTTTCTTTTTTCTTTTTTTTTTTCCATATTAGCTACGCGCCATTGTAGTTGTGTCCCTGTGTCCCACCACTGAATATATATATATATATATATATATATATATATATATATATATATATATATATATATATATATATATATATATATACTAGCTGTTGGGGTGGCGCTTCGCGCCACCCCAACACCTAGTTGGTGGGGCGCTTCGCGCCCCCCAAGCCCCCCGCGCGCGTAAGTCGTTACGCGCCATATTAGTTACGCGCCATTGTAGTTGTGTCCCTGTGTCCCACCTGTGAATATAGATAGATTTATATATGTGTTTCAAACTACGTAAAAATTGCGAATATACAACATTCTTGGCTTTCCCATTGTCTGTCCATATACAAAGCCGTATGTACTAATAATGACGTCATATGCAAACGTTCTTTTTACAAACAAACAAACATGCATACACACAACTCGTTTTTATATAGATAGATAGATAGATAGATCCAATACAAATTAACTACGTAAAACTTGTGAATATACAACAGTCTTCGCTGTCCCATTGTCTGTGCGTATAAATAGATTGTCAGGTTTACCGACCCTCAAAGATGCAACATACAATTGTACATTGGTAAAGCAATCTGTATTAAGATCTATACCGAATTTTTCTAGTGATTGCCCTTGAGCTTTGTTGATGGTGGTTGCAAATGCTAATCGAATTGGGAATTGCAATCTTTTAAATTGAAAAAGCAGATCCGTTGGAATCATAGGAATGCGAGGAATAAGAACAGCCTCACCCTCATAAGGCCCTGTCAAGATTGTGGCCTCTATTAGGTTTTCCATTGTTTTTTTTACGGCAAGTCGCGTGCCATTGCAAAGCTTTGGTGGGTTGATATTTCTTAAAAGTATTATTGGTATGCCTATTTTTAGTTGTAGCACGTGTGGTGGAAACCCTGAAGGATCTATGGAATTTAAAAATTCAGATGGATAATTAACCGCTTCATTTGGTTCCAAAATACAAATTAACTGCGTAAAACTTGCGAATATACAACATTCTTCGCTGTCCAATTGTCGCTGCATATAAATAGATTGTCAGGTTTACCGACCCTCGAACATGCAACGTACAATTATCCATGGGAAAAACAATCAGTATTAAGATCAATACCACATTTTTCTAATGATTGACCTTGAGCTTTGTTAATGGTGATTGCAAATGCTAATCGAATTGGGAATTGCAATCTTTTAAATTGAAAAGGCAGATCCATTGGAATCATGGGAATGCGAGGAATAAGAACAGCCTCACCCTCAAAAGGCCCTGTCAAGATTGTGGCCTCTATTAGGTTTTCCATTGTTTTTTTTTACGGCAAGTCGAGTGCCATTGCAAAGCTTTGGTGGGTTTATATTTCTTAAAAGTATTATTGGTACGCCTATTTTTAGTTGTAGCACGTGTGGTGGAAACCCTGAAAGATCTATGGAATTTAAAAATTCAGATGGATAATTAACCGCTTCATTTGGTTCCAAAACTGTGTCGACTGACTTGTAAAGGACTGCCTGGTCTTGAATCTTGGTCAAAACAATATTGTTGATTTCGTGGACGTCTATATTTTTGGGTGCGAGAATCGCTCTTTCACTTAGCCATTTATTATTTTTATAATTTTTTAGAATATTCAGAAATACTTTTTCAATCAATTCATTTTTGGACGTCACTAAATTACAGAAATCAGCAGGTAGTTGTATACGTCCTGAAATTGAGTCTACTGGGAGCTTTCCGTTTCCCATTGCCAGCAATTGATCTGAAAATGTTTGACCAGAGTCATCGTTTTGCAATCGGACACGCATATTTGTAGTTAATTTTAATGTTTTTACGTGTGCCCATAAATTAGAATTTTTCAGGCAAGCATTCATTTCGTCTGCAGGAGTTGATCTAGGTATTATAGGTAATGTTTGCCTGAAATCTCCCGCAAGCAAAATTAAGGTGCTGCCAAAGGGTTTCGACTTCCCTCGCAAATCTTTCAAGCATTGATCCAGAGCCTCGAGCGATTTTTTGTGTGCCATTGTGCACTCATCCCAAATAATAAGTTTGCATTGCTGCAATACTTTACCCATCCCAGATGATTTGGAAATATTGCACGTGGGAGTTTCTGTAGAATGCAAGTTCAGAGGCAATTTCAAAGCGGAATGAGCAGTTCTTCCACCAGGCAGCAATGTTGCGGCTATTCCGGACGACGCAATTGCCAACGTTATATCATTTTTTGATCGAATTGATGCCAGAATCAGTTTTATCACAAACGTTTTACCAGTACCTCCTGGCGCATCCAAAAAGAAAATTTCTCCAACGTTGTTATCGACACAATGCATTATCGTATCATAAATGTCTTTTTGTTCCGACGTTAACTTGGAAATGTTATTTTGTACATACGACAATAGATCACTCGTACTGTAACTTTGTTCACGATCCAATTCTACACATGTCGAAACAGCAGCGATACGGTTAGGTGAAGGCATTCCCAAATCCTGAAGAGGTTTGTTTGCCATACTTACGCACAAATCTTCTATAACAACTAAAGTGTAGTTATAAATTTCTGATGTAAAATCAAAAGTCATATCTGACGTTTCTAACTGTTTTCGATGAAGTATATCTTCGGACATTTTTGACTTATATTTTTCCCATAACTCTGTAGGAGCTGATGGAGAACAAGTTGTTAAAATGATGCCAAACAATGCACGAATTTGACTTGGGGTTGACGTTTCGCACGCGTCATTGATGCAGTTATCCCAGTGTTGGTCATTCTCCAATAAATTCAGAGCTTGGGATGCACTACGGTAAGTGTCATGTATAGTACCATTTACAGTCCTCAAATACTCAAAGGATGTCGAACCGGGTACATTCACCAAAAGCAGGGGTAGAAAGAAGCATTCATGTTGATTGGGGTGAACGGTGTAGAGTCTTCCTATCGTGGTATCTTTGAAGATGGTAGGTTGGCCGTCGACTGACTTATCCTGTTTTCGACGTTCAAATACTTTATTTTTAGTATTCCAAGTGTAATACGAAGGCACTTCAGTATACAGCAGTTTTTTTGCAAAAGAATCATTTTTGCAAAGCGAAAAAAAGCTGTTAATGTTGTATCCGGTGGATTCAGGACTCTTTGTTGCACGTTGGTTTCCGTGAAATAAACACGTTGACCATTCTGTAAATGTACCGCTAAGTGAACAACAGCTGGACTACGTTCATGTATCGGAAATGAAAGAATTCGCCAAACAGCTTCATTACTGCTTATGTATCTTCCAGCCTGATATTTTACGATTTCATCGAAATCTTTGATTTGGGACTGCAAGCCAAAAACTGCCATGTCACTGCCTTTGTTGACGTATTTACATATGTATTTGATTGCCTTTACGGAGTTACAGTATTCAACGTTTATGTTTGCATTAAATGTTTTACACCTTCCTTTGGCCATGCATGGTGAATTTTCGTTCAGTGCACCGCAAGGTCCATGTATCATATTTTTTACAATAATATCATGTAACCCCTTATCGACATTTTATAAAACATTCCCTGTGTCCCCACCGTCATTTATATATCCCCCCTGTGCCCCATATCCCCCGGTGTCCGGTTTTTTCCCCCATTTATATATCCCCCGGTGTCCCAGTCTGTAATATCTCTTTGTGTCCCGGTCGTCATTTATATTCCCTGTGTCCCGGTCGTCATTTGTTTCCCAGTCTGTAATTTCGTCAGTCGACAAACAACTTCATGACGACATACAGCTCAATCCTTATAATGACGTCAGTCAACAAACATGACGTTAGTCGACACACAAACATGACGTCAGTCGACACACACGTCCAAGTCGTCATTTGTGTCCCGTTGTTCCAGTCTGTAATTTCTCTTTGAGTGTCCCGGTTGTCATTTATATTCCCTTGGTCCCGGTCTGTATATATATTCGTTTTTGAATTGGTATATGATGAAATAAATTTTTGCTTTTTTTCCTTTTTTTCTTATTAGTTTTTTTTGGTTTTTACCTTTTTTTAGCTTTTTTATTTTTTTTTTATTTTTTGTTTTTAGTTTTTTTTGTAGTTTTTACCTTTTTTAGTTTTTATTTTATTTTTATTTTATTTTTTAGTTTTATTTTTCTCCTTTATTTTGCAGTTTTTTCCACTTTTTTAGTTTTTTTTCTTTTTCAGTTTTTAGTTTTTTTTATTAGTTTTTAGTTTTTTTCTTTTTCTGTTTTTTGTAGTTTTTCCCTTTTTTTAGTTTTTTTAGTTTTGTTTTTTTTAGTTTTTTACCTTTTTTTTAGTTTTTTCTTAGTTTCTTAGCTTTTTTAGTTTTGTTAGTATTTTTTTTTCCTTTTTTCATTTTTATTGTTTTTTTTTGTTTTTACCTTTTTTATATCTTTTTTAGTTTTTTCTTTTCTTTTTAGTTTTCTTTTGTAGGTTTTACCTTTTTTATTTTTTTTTATTTTTTTTAGTTTTCTTTTTCTCTTTTATTTTTCGGTTTTTTTCCTTTTTTAGTTTTTTTTCTTTTTCAGTTTTTAGTTTTTGTATTAGTTTTTAGTGTTTTTTTCCTTTTAGTTTTTTTTTGTCATTTTTACCTTTTTTCAGTTTTTTTATTTTTTTCTGTTTTTGTTTTTAGTTTTTTACCTTTTTTTTTAGTTTTTTTAGTCTTTTTATTTTTTTTTTAGTTTTTTTTTTCCTTTATTTTTCATTTTTTTTTTTTTAGTTTTTTTCTTTTTCAGTTTTTATTTTTAGTTTTTTTCTTTTTTTGTTTTTTTTTTTTCTTTTTTTTTAGTTTTTAAGTTTTTTTTTTTTAGTTTTTAGTTTTGTACCCTTTTTTTAGTTTTTTTAGCTTTTTTAGTTTTGTTAGTATTTTCTTTTTTGTCCTTTTTTTCTTTTTAGTTTTTTTTTGGTTTTTACCTTTTTTTAGCTTTTTTAGTTTTTTTTCTTTTTTCTTTTTAGGTTTTATTTGTAGTTTTTACCTTTTTTAGTTTTTTTTATTTTTTGTTTTTATTTTTTTAGTTTTCATTTTCTCCTTTATTTTTCAGTTTTTTTCCTTTTTTTAGTTTTTTTTCTTTCTCAGTTTTTAGTTTATTTAGTTTTTTTATTAGTTTTTATTTTTTTTATTTTTAGTTTTTTTCTGTTTTAGTTTTTAGTTTTTTACCTTTTTCTTAATTTTTTTTAGTCTTAGCTTTTTTAGTTTTTTTTTAGTGTTTTCTTTTTAGTTTATAGTTTTTTTCCTTTTTTCTTTTTAGTTTTTTTTGGTTTTTACCTTTTTTTTAGATTTTTTAGTTTTGTTCTTTTTTTTTGTTTTTTTGTAGTTTTTAACCTTTTTTAGTTTTTTATTTTTATTTTTATTTTTTTAGTTTTCTTTTTCTCCTTTAGTTTTTTTTTCCTTTTTTTAGTTTCTTTTTCTTTTTCAGTTTTTAGTTTTTTTAGTTTTTTTAGTTTTTTTTATAATTTTTTAGTTTTTTTTCTTTTTGTTTTTTTGTAGTTTTTGCCTTTTTTTTAGTTCTTTTTAGTTTTTTTTTCTTTTTTAGTTTTTAGTTTTTTACCTTTTTTTAGTTTTTTTTAGTTTTTTAGCTTTTTTAGTTTTTTAGTATTTTCTTTTTAGTTTTTTTGTAGTTTTTATCTTTTTTAGTTTTTTTTCCTTCTTTTGTGTTAATACTACACAAATGACGACCGGGACACCGGCACTTTAGTTTTTTCTTTTCTTAGATTTTCTTGTTTAGTTTTTCTTTTTTTTAGTTTCTTCTTTTATTAATTTGTTTTCTTTTTTTTCTTCTTTTTTTAAGTTTTTTTCTTTTTTAGTTTTTCTTTTTTAGTTTTTCCTTTTTTGTTGTTTTTAGAATTTTGAAGGAACTCATGTTTCAGAGCTCTTATTGCAAATCCCGACTAGATCTGTTGACATTCGGGGGAGTTGGAGGGGGAAATCAGAAATCTTGGAAAACAATTAGAGTAGAGGAATTGGGATGAAACTTGGTGGGTAGTATAAGCAAATATTATAGATACGTACTGACGTAACCGTACTGGATTGACTCTCTTTGGGGGAGTTAGGGGGTGGGGTTCAGTGTTTTGGCTAGTTAGGTGCTTCCGGACGTGCTAGGGCGATGAAAATTGGTAGGTGTGTCAGGGAGCTGCACAAATTGACTTGATAAGGTCGTTTTCCCCGATTTGACCATCTGGGGGCTAAAGGGAGAGGAAAAATTAGAAACATTAAGGTATTTATAACTTACGAGTGGGTGATCGGATCTTAATGAAGTTTGATATTTAGAAGGACATCGTGGCTCAGAGCTCTTATTTTAAATCCCGACCGGCATTAAGCCTCTGATTTTCCTTTTAAATCAATCTATTGATTCTTAGAATTTTGCAAGAGCTCATACCATATGAGCTCTTAGCTCTTTTTGTATTAGAAGGTGCTCTCAACCAACAAACCAATCGCTGAGAAGTATAATCAAAATAAAGCAACCCACCTTAGTAAAGCGGGGAGACGAAACTGTCTGATTTTGCCAATTGAATTTAAAGCAAAACAAATATTGGCCAAAATTTTTAAAGAATCAAGGAAACTTCAGAGGGGCTTAGATTCGATGTCCTGCTACATACACCTTATTCTTCAATCCTTCTAATTACCACCTTTTCTATCGATGGCCTATCCAAGAAATCCTTCCACTCCTGTGAGGATATTAAAAGCTAGGTCAACTTGGGGATTTCCTTACAAAATGCATGGTTGTTTTGGCCCAAAATCAACCAGCTTCCTGAAAGCTAAGAGCGAGTAGTTACTAGTGGTATAAAAAGATTTATTTTTACAAAAACTATTTAAATGAATCTTAACACCTTAAATAAATAACAATAAAAAGCAAGCACAAACTCTGTGGCACCTCAGTTTTTCCGACACATGAGAATGAGT
This sequence comes from Artemia franciscana, assembly GCF_032884065.1. Taxonomy (NCBI): domain Eukaryota; kingdom Metazoa; phylum Arthropoda; class Branchiopoda; order Anostraca; family Artemiidae; genus Artemia; species Artemia franciscana. The sequence goes on along the minus strand of NC_088871.1, from coordinate 19,067,611 downwards.
CTTTCATTTATTGTGCCGACTTTGGGTCCAAGGCCCTTGCAAAAAGCCCCTCGATTCCCCCAGGTAGTCAATTGTATATTAAGCACTGCAAACCTTTCATTATTTTTAGGTACTACTGCCGTCTGGTGATTTGAACTGGAGTATGGGTCAAAGTAGTAGTGGAGTGGGTCATATAGTGGAGAGGGTCAAAATCCTGATACAAGTGCCAGCGGATTATTCTTGATTCTTTTTATTCGTTTGAAATCTCCAAGAATTTAGCTCTCCACAATCCTATTCATAGTTTCGAGACTATTTGTAGACGATTTCAGGCTTACAGAAATAGGTAAGTCGTAGTAAACCTTGAATTTTAATACAATCAATTACATATTATGGTGTCTGACGCGAAACATAAAAACTTTTCCTTGTTATCACAGTTCTAAAACTTAACATTGAAAGACATACTTAACTTTAAAATTTATATTATTGCTCTTATTTGTTCTGCGGAACGGGATTTTCAGATTTAGAATCAAGTCCAAACTTTACTTACTGTTGCGTTTTTTTTACTACAATAGTCTTTTAAAAGGCGATTTCCTGTTTTCCGACTTCATAATTAACGGTACCAAGCAAAATTACGCATGAAATCTTTTATGATTTGAAGCAATTAAACAACCGTTTCAATAAACTAAAATTCCAAGCAATATAATAAATGATAGAAGATACCGACGAAAAATAAATGGGAAAAAATCGAAAAAAAAGTATCCCATTGGTTAAAAAGAACGGTGAGGTTTTATAGCACCAAATAATATAACTTAATTGTTCCATAATCCTTATCTGTAAATGAGGAACGGTGCAGTTAATTAGCAGTTTGTTAATTAGCTTTGGTTTTTCCTTCATTTTTGTATCTTAATAAGTGAGCTAAACGATTATTCTTTTTTAGTATTTCCGAGAAATTTCATGCAAGAAAAGCTGGTTGCCTAAAATGTTACCTCAAGGATTATCCGAGCCCCCTTTACCAGCTTATGATGAACCCCAGCCGAAAAAAGAAGTAAGTAAATTAAAGTTTCCTCTAATTCTGACACTTCAACACCAGGTGTTATCTTAGGATTACATTGGTGCGTCAAAAGTTTTGATTAATGTGTTGGTGTTGCACCTCGGGGTACGCTAAGAAAATTCTGGTGTTCACAAGACTTAAATTTGGTATATTGCACAAAACATAGGAGAAACTTACACAATCAAAATTTGAGATTGAGCAGAAACAAAAAAGTTCTCTGATTTTCATGCACCAAATTTAACGCATTGCTTGTGAGGCAAAAAAACGTGAGATTTTGTGTGAATGCCCACTTGATCCCAGGAGCTAAAAACAATCTTCCCTTAGAGCAAAAAACAGCTCCGAAGTTATGGCCAAATTCTTTGATGAAATGCTTATGGCAACAGCTTTGACCAATAACAAAGGGTAAGCCCCCCTATTATAAAAAATTTTCCCCAATATTATAAAAACTTTATTTTATAGAAATTTTAGATTTTCGACTGAGCTTTTCTAAAGCCAGATCGATTGCCTTCAGTTTTTTTTTAAGTTTTTGTGGTAAAGCAATTAAAATTGACCTTGTCTTTCTACTTTCGTGTTCTAACTTGATGGTATTTTTTTTTTACTATCAGTTGAGTTAGTCCCCATATTTAAACGTATTTAAAACAGGCTCCTTAACCAATCTGTTTATATATCTGAAAGCGTCTGTTTTTCTATTCAGTCTGTTCATTGATTTGTAGCTACATTATTCAAGATATAATAAAACCTTTCTGCAAATGACCCTAAACCACGAAAATAGAAATCTACAGTGAAATAAAAACAATCTGCAAGTTAGAAGTGTGACATCATGAAAAAGCATATTCGTGGCTGCATTCTCAAACATTAAGGCTATATTAAGGCAGAAGGAGGCAACAAAAGCCGACAAGCCGTCCTTATGTCAGCTAATGGCCGACAGAACAGCCTTTTTTGTTAGTATTTGTACAAAAGAACTTTCCCTTAAAAGAAGTTTTCAAAGAAAATTAAAGAGCCATATTGAAACTTATAAATATTTGCAAACATTAAGGCTATATTAAGTGGAAGGAGGCAACAAAAGCCAACAATCTATCTTTGTGCCAGCTAAGAGCCAACAGAACTTTTATTTTTTGTTAGTGTTAATAAAGACAGAACTTTTTCTAAAAAGAAGTTTTTCAAAGAATAATAAAGAGCCATATTAAAATCTATAAATATTGGCAAAAATTAATACTAAATTAAGTAGAAGAAGGCGACAAAAGCCGAAAAGCCATCTTTTTGCCAGCTAAATTTAACAGAACTGGCTTTTTTGTCAGTGTTAATGAAAAAGAACTTTTCCTAAAAAGAAATTTTTCAAAGAAAAGTAAAGAGCCATATTTGAACCTATGAACATCTGCCGTCATTAGGGAAGTGAAAGGAGGCAACAAAAGCCGACAAGCCATCTTTGTGCCAGCTAAGAGCCGAAAGAACTGGCTTTTTTGTTAGTGTTAATAAAAAAGAACGTCCTCTAAAAAGAAATTTTTCAAAGAAAAATAAAGAGCCACATCAAAACCTATAAATATTTGCAAAAATTAAGGCTATATTAAGTAGAAGAAGGCAACAGAAGCCGACAAGCCATATTAGTGCCAGCTAAAGCCAACAGAAATAGCTTTTTTGTTAGTGTTAATGAAAAAGAATTTCCCTAGAAAGAAGTGTTTCAAAAAAGTAAAGAGCCATATCAAAACCTGAAACAATAAAAGAAGTAAAGTAGCATAGGTATGCAGGTAGATTTATTCACATGAAAGCCCTTGTGGGCCATGGTCACTCATACACACACAAAAAAAGATACAAAAATAAAACGTAAAATCACAAAACACTAAAACTGACTATTCAGGAAAACCTTCGCGATGCCTCATACCTACCCGAACAAACCTTTAAATATTATTTATACCTAAATAACACCTATTGTACAAAATTTCTGAAATCCAATCCCCTCCCCCCTCGACCTCCCTACTAAAAATGTCCAAATCTCAACTTTCCGAGACTCTAGCCTATTAACAACTAATATGTATATAGTCCCCACCTTCCCTGCATCCCTTTTCCCTCATTCCAACGATTACCTAGCCCTGCACGGTCTAATATATTCTTCATCTGGTTTGGCGACAAATCCTTCCTCCTATCCCGAAGTATCATTAAAAATATGTTTAACTAGCCTGTTATAATAATTAAACTCAAAAGTAACAGGAACCATCAGTGAATGAAAGGAACCAACGCGAAATGCAGTATTAAATTAATAATAACATCAAACATAAAGCCCACAAATTGGTTTCTGTTAGAGATGAATTAATGAATCCTAAAATGAAAAGAAATTAAAAATAAATAATCGAGTCAAACTTAAAAGGAACAAAAAGTACCACTGACAGGAGTAGAACTATCGCCCCCTAAACCTTCTAAAGGTCAAAGCGGGATTTTTGTTTTTTTAATAGCGATTTGTACTTCAAACAATGTGTGAACACGATGAAAACATAATATTTCAATGTTGATACAAAAAAAAGTGATCCACTCCTTCCCTCTGCAACCCTCTAAACCGCTTGAGCGTCATTTGCATCTTATTAAAAACAATATGTAGTCTTTACAATGGGGATTCCAATAATAAGAAAGAAGATTATTAACGATTATTGTTCAAAACTAACGAAATCAGACTGATTTTTTAAAATACAATAAAATGAGAAAAACACACTCGTAATGAAGAAAAGGAGGATATTTCCACTCAGTGAGGATATTTCCAGCATACAATGCAAATGTTTCGGCAAAGACCTCCGCTCAACCGTCCTCAGTGTAAAAATAAAAACCGATTGTAAAAAAACAAACAACCTCAAAATAAATAAGAAACGTTAGAAACAACCACTAAAATGAAAGAAAAACCTCTCCGTTCAAGTGTGGAGGGTAATTAAATAAAATATCCAATTTTCCATTACAAATCAAGATCTTAAATCTTTTCAATTCAAATTAATTTCTTTTCAAATTGGAGAGGGCAGATGTAAAATTAAATAAAATATCCAATTTTCCATTACAAATCAAGATCTTAAATCTTTTCAACATCTTTTGGGAGAAAGGATAGCATCATTTGCGCTTTACTAAAAATAACGTCTATTTTCAGCTCTATTTGTTTTTTTTTTTTGTCATAGCATCTACTACTACTACTAACCACCTACCTACCACCATCTGAGGTTGACACAGCTGCGCACGCTCCTCTTCCATCCAAATCTATTTAAAGCCTTCCTCTTTACATCCTCCCAAGAAGTACCCATTTCCTTTAAGTCTTTCTTTATGATATACTCCAACCCCAACAGCAGACAACCTGATTTCCGTTTCGCACTAGACCTTTGGCCGAAAAAGACAATCTTCTGCAATCTGTCATCCTTCATCCACAGAATGTGCTCTAGCCATCTGAACCTTTTTCTCGTTATCAAGCAAATCGTGGTAACGAGCTGTAGTAAGGAGCGATCCGGCTTCATAGTAACCGTAACTGTAAAAAATTGGAACTTTCATACCAATATTTACATCAAAAGAATTGCATATTAATGCTGATTCTAAATATATAAAGTTTAATCAAGTTTAGTCTTACCCATTAAAAGTTACGAGCCTGAGAAAATTTGTCTTATTTTAGAAAATTGGGGGAAACACCCCCTAAAAGTCATACAATCTTAACGATAATCGCACCATCGCATTCAGCGTATCAGACAACTTCATTGTAGAAGTTTCAGGCTTCTATCTTTGTGTTTATTTGTGTGTTTTTGTGTGGGTGCGTGTTTATTTGCTTTTTTTCTTTTTCCCAGGGGATGATCGTATCGACCCAGTGGTCCTAGAATGTTGCAAGAGGGCTAATTCTAACGGGAATTAAAGGTTCTAGTACTCTTTTTAAGCGACCAAAAAATTGGAAGGCAACTAGGCCCCCTCGCACGCTCATTTTTTCCCAAAGTCACCGGATCCAATTTATGAGATACCCATTTTATTAACCATAGTAAAAAACCTAATAACTATGTCTTTGGGGACGACTTACTCCCCCACAGTCCCTGTAGGAGGGACTGCAAGTTACAACTTTTGACCTGTGTTTACGTTTTAAAAACATACGAATATACAAGTTCGTTACGTAAGTTAATTCGTAATTTACTTATATTTTTTACTAGTGAAAGCGTTCGTAAGAAATTAGAAGTTCTAATTGCCTTTTAAAGTAATCAAAAAATTGGAAGGCAACTAGGCCTCCTCCCCCGCTCCTTTTTCTCAAAATCTTCCAATTAAAACTATGAGAAAGCCATTTAGCAAAAAAACAAAATAATATACAAGTTTCGTTTGAATTATTTATGTGGGAAGAGCTAAAATCAAAACATGCATTAATTCAAAAATGTTCAAAAAAGAAATTAAATTTTTTTTTATTTTAACTGAAAGTAAGGAACGACATTAAAGCTTAAAACGAACAGAAATTACTTTGTATACGAAAGGGGCTTTTCCTCTTCAACGCCCAACTCTTTACGATAAAGTTTGACTCTTTCTCTTAACTCTACTTAAAACAGTAAAAAACTTTAGCGTAAGGAGCAGGGCGTTGAGGAGGAAAATCCCCTTTCATATACGGCGTAATTTCGGTTTGTTTTAGTTTTTAATGTCGCTCCTTACATTCAGCTAAAAAAAACATTTTTTTTTATTTATTTGCCCAAAAAAGCGGGATCGAACATCACTTTTCGTACAGCCTGCTGTTTGAAATATGGTCAGTCAGCAGGGGAACAATCCTTAGGTAATTTCTCTAGAAAACATCTAGAAAATCTTCATCCGATTTTCGGAGCACCCATGCTTCGAAACCAGATTTAACCACAGTCATCACTGTAGCTTCTGTAGCTGTTCACTGTAGCACTATTATAATCTTGGCTTGCTCACTTAATATCCTATTCTCCCAAACGTTTTAGTAACTCTGAAAAAACACCCTGAGCCTTGACTATTCTACTTAACCTTTACTATAATTAAACACTGGTAAAAGTTTGTAACTTGCAACCCCTCCCGCGGGGACTGTGGGGGATTAAGTCGTCCCCAAAGACAGAGTAAAATGGCTATCGCAGAATTTTGATCTGGTGACTTTGGGAAAAAATGAGCATGGGAGGGGGCCTAGGTGCCCTCCAACTTTTTGGTCACTTAAAAAGATCTCTAGAACTTTTAATTTATGTTAGAATGAGACCTCTCGCGACATTTTAGGACCAATGAGTCGATACGATCACCCCTGGGAACTAAACAACAAAAAAACAAATAAACACGCATCTGTGGCAATCTTCTGACAAAAGATGCGAAATTCCACATTTTTGTAGATGGGAGTTTGAAGCTTCTACAATAGAATTCTTTGATACGCTGAATCTGATGGTGTGATTTTCGTTAAGATTGTTTGACTTTTAGGGGGTGTTTCCCATATTTTCTAAAATAAGGTAAATTTTCTCAGGCTCGTAACTTTTGAGGGGTAAAAGTAAATTTGATGAAATTTATATATTTAAAATCAGCATTAAATTACAATTCTTTTGATGTGTCTACTGGTATCAAAATTCAAATTTTTAGAGTTTCCGTTACTATTGAGCCCGGTCGCTCCTTACTACAGTTTGTTACTACGAACTGTTCGATTAATTTACAATACTTTTTCCAGAAAAAAAGTTTTTTACAGAAAAGTAAAGAGCTCCATTTAGCACAAAATGAGCAAAAATAAAGTCACATAACCTTCCAAGCGTAAAACTACCACACATTATTGTCAATAAATAAATAAAAATCAAGCTGAGTCAAAATCTAAACGACCAAAGGTGAGCATGAGTAGGGTTGATAAGCCCAATGCCTTCTTGGGACCAGATAACTTGCATTTTAATAAAAAAAAAAGAACAACAAAAAAAAACAAAAAAATGACCGTGGATTGTCAGTTTAATTGACATATAGCCTACTGATATTTATTCCTTGAAGTTTTGATAATTTTTATTTATGAAAGCAAAAAAGGGAGAACATTTAAAATGCATTTTGTTTTCAGTAAAGTGCAAATTATATTCTGGTCTCGAGAAGACTTGGGGGTTATCAGCCCTACTCATGTAATTTTTGCTTGTTTTGAGTTTGACTCGGCTGTTTATTGTAATTTCTGTTCGTTTTGGGTTTCAATTAAAGTTTCAACTTAATACTCCAGTCATTCTCCATATGTTGCTGAGGTGTCTTATTGGCAACCATAAACACAATACCTTTCGATTTAGTTTAAAACAACACCAAGTTTTAAAGCATAATGGTTCGATTGCACAATTGTGGGGGGGGGGTTGACATGCCCTATATCCCTAAGGACATAATTACTGGATCGTTTTACTATGCTGAACAAAATGACTGTTTCAATGACTGACTAGATGCGTTTGGAAAATGAGCGGGTTTGACAGAATGGCTGTTCAATGATGTTTCTAGCTATTATAGAGCGGTTTTACCCATGATATTGCTTATATACCCTTTTTAAAGCCTCCATACATACAGTTCTTTCGTTTAATTCAAACTCGTCCCGAGTGTTACCTAAAAGTTTCACCTTAATACCATTAGCGTCATTAGTTACAATGACTGTAAATGTAGTATCAAAAGTAAGCACATAATGCCTTCTGGATAGTTCAAAATCCCCAACAACTTACCCTTAAAGGTCTTAATTATTAATATAAACTGTTTCTCAGATATTGCTTTGTCACATTTTTGAAAGTCCACATGCTCATAGCTTGTTTTGATTTAGTTCAACATCCACCTACATATTCGTTAAAAGCTCATCTTAATACCCTTGGCTTGTGCAGTAGTAATTGTCTTAGCAGCATTAGTAGAAGTATGCACTCAGCACTTTTGGTTTCTTGAACATCATCTCTAACACAAGCTGAAAGTTTCAGCTAAATACCATCAACCGAAACTGAAGCATTTCTGATGTGTCCGCATGACAACCTGTGTGGGCATTGAGTATTTCGAGTTAGTTCCATACAGTTTTTATATATCCCATTTTTTCGCCTTAATACCTTTAGTCTTAACAGCAGTAGTAGTAGTTGTAGCAGCAGAATTAATAGTAGTAGCCTAAGCATTAGTGACAGTAGTAATAGAAGTAGAAATAGTAGTAACAGTGGTAGCAGTATGAGTAGAAGTAGTAGCATTAGGATGCATATTTTTTTTTTTGGTTATTTCAAAATCCATCACAGCAAGCCCTGTTAGTTTGAACTTCACACACCAAAGCGTTCTCAAGATGTTGCTGTTGCACCCTTCTTACAACCTGCATAGGTAGGTAGATCGGTAGGTAGGTAGGTTTTATTTTTATCCACAAAATAAATGTAAATAAAATGACAACACTAATAAATTATTGCAGCAAAAAGAAAATCCTAAGGACTTGTGCTGCAATTTCATATTATGATTAATATTTTATAAATACATATCTACACATAACATCTCATGATTATCCACATAGCTTATCTTATATATATAAAACAACAACACATACACATGAACACAATGCAACAAAATAATTCTATTAAATATTATTTACCGGTTTCAGCCCCCATCCCACCCCATGAAACTGATGAAGACATCAAAAACCGCCCGCCCTTCAAAATCTATTTGTTAAATAAAATATTTTCAATTTATCTTTAAACCCGCATAAACTGACAGACTCCCTGATGCTTGCCGGCAGACTATTCCACACAAAAGGCCCCAGATTATGAACCACTTATGATGATCTGACTGTTTTTCTTTTTTCATGGCTTAAAAGTTGTGACTACTGCTATACATACGACTTGTTGTATCTCAGTTCATCTCCCCCCTCAAAATTCCTTCATGATTTCAGCTTCATATCCTTAGGCATAGTTGTAATAGTAGTCACAGTAGTAGCATTTATATTACCAGTAATAGTATTGAAAAGCGGTAGTACGGCTAGCACTAGTAGCATTAACATATTGCCTTTTGGTCAGTAGAACATCCCTCTCATCAAGTCCTGGAAGTTCGACAATGCAATTAGCCATTGCTATGACATTGCTGATATGTTCTTTTGATAATCTGTATGCTCATTTACTTCTTAAAATTCTCACCACAATGTTCTTAGTATTACAAATAGTTGCAATAGTAGTAGCAGTAGTGGTAGTAGTAATAGTAGTAGTAGTAGCAGTAGTAGTAGTAGTAGTAGTAGTAGTAGTAGGAGTAGTAGTCGTAGTAGTAGTAGTAGTAGTAGTAGAAGTAATAGTAAATGTAGCAGTAACAGTAGAATTAGCAGTAATGTGCACATATTGCCTTTCTGTGAGAACATCTTCCTCTTAAGCATCCTCTTAAATTTCCAACTTAATACCTAAATCAATACTTGAGATATGCTATTTTGACAATGTTAATGCATATAGCATCTTTTGATTTAATTCAAATTTTTCCTTAACACTTTAAATGGAATAGTGTGGTAGTAGTGCCGAAACCCTATAGGAAAGTGTGTATTCTCCTGATGAGCCCTTGTGTTGGGTTGTTGCCTCTGAATTATTTTTTTCTTTACTGTTTTTAATATTTGGTATGACGACTTATACTTACTTACGACACGACTGCCTGCCCATGGATTTTTCTTTATGGTTGATTGTGTATGGCTATGCTATTTAACCTCTATAATTGTATGGATGAGTAGGGTTAAGACCTCATTCAAGTGCTGATCTATATCATTTACTAATGTAGGAAAACAGTCTTCATTTTCTCCTTCTGTCATCTTTTTTTTTATGTTTGTGCCGTTGCACTGGTTATTTTTTTTCATTATAGTAGTATTGGTAGCATGCAAATATAGCCTTTCTATCATCTCCATTACTATTTCTTGAATTTTCCAAATTAATATACCGTATAAACCCTTTTGAAAATTTGTATTCACATATCGTGTTTTTATTAGTTCAACACTCTCCACTAAAAATTTCGATCAGATATGTTTTGGGGGATGAAAGGCGTGGGGAGAAGCTTATTACCCTCCATTCATCTTTTATTCTTAAAAAGGGCACTAAAACTTTCGAGCTCCATTCAAATGAGCTCCATCCGATCCAAATATTATTATATGACTTTTGACTATTGGTAACAAAATGGCCAGCTCACAATTAAAATTGAATGCGTTTCGGAAAAAGATAATGTCAGGGACGAAGGGGGGCTATTTACTCTCCACCATGTTTGACGACCCTCCTTTCCATAAGAACCTTATATGCCCCGCGGGCATAACTTACAACCCCCACCACCAGACTATGGGGAATTCCATCAACCCCAAAGGCCTTGTTATGTGATCTTTGGAATAGCTCTTGAACAAATGACTTTGTCAAAGTTTCTATTGGAGGCATTTGGGGAGAATATGACGTGCGGGGTAGCGGCTGCCCCCCGATCACTTTGAACCTTAAAAAAGGCACTAGAACATCTGATTTCCAATACAATGAGCCGCCTCTGAAGTTTATAAGACCTATCTTTCCATAAAACCTTATACACCCTCGGGGCATTAATTTACAACACTTACAGTAAGGGCAGTGGAGAAGCAGGGTATCATCCTCAAAGACATAATTTCCAGGCCTTTCAACTATGTAGAACAAAATGGTTATTTCAAAATTTGATTAGATGTGTTTCGGGAATGTATGAGCATGGGGGGGAGTTTCCCTCCAATCAATTTTGACTATTAAAATGGGTATTAGCCCTTTCAATTTTCAATCGGATATAGCCTTTTTTGATGTTTCTATGACAACAAATGGTCATCTCAAAATTTCTATTAGGTGTACTTCGAGAAAATACAAGGTGTGTGTGGGGGTTATCCAACGTCCAATCAATTTGAATCTGAAAAAAGGGCACTATTACTTCTGATTACCAATCCAAAGAGCCCCCCCCCCACCAAAGTTCATACGAGCACCCTTTCTATAATAACCTTATATGCCCTAAGACCATAACTTACAACCCTTGCTCTGAGGGATGTAGGGGAGGGGGAGGTTTGTCATCCACATAAACATAGTTTACGGATCTTTACACGATGCTGAACAAAGTGGCTATATCAAAATTTTGATTGGATGTGTTTGGGGAAATGGTAGGCGTGGGAGGGGATCGGTTGCCCTCCAGTTACTTTTGACTATTAAAGAAGGGCACTAACCCTTTCAATTTCCAATTCATTGAGCCCTTTTCAAAGTTTCCACTACAACAAATGGCCATCTAAAAATTTCTATCAGTTGTATTTCGGGAAAATATAAGGTGTGGAGAAATATCCACCCTCTGATAATTTTGAATCTTAAAAAGGGCACTAAAACTTCTAATCACTAATCCAATTAGCCCCCTCTGAAATTCATATGACCACCGAAAACTTCAATGCCTCCAGGGTATAATTTAAAACCCTTGCTCTGGGGGTTATGGGGGGTTGTCGACGTAATTCCCGAACCTTTTAACTACGCTCAAAAAAATGGGTATCTCAACATTATGATTAGATATGGTTGGGGAAATGGTAGGCACAGGAGGGTGGTTGTCAAACTAGCCCTTTCAATTTCCAATAAAATAAGCCCTTTTCGAAGATTCTACGAAGTGCCCTGGTCAAAAAGGAAATATAATACATTGCACCCACATCACTCTTTACTTCGACAGAATTATTGCGCTGCCTATGATACTACCAAGGTAAGTGAATCTGTCCACCTGATCAATCTTTTTGTTAAACAACGTCAACTTTTCATCTTCACTTATTCCTAGCCTTAGTGACTTAGTCTTTTTAATTAGTTTTTCTTTTAATTACCTCTAGCTTTCTTCCCAAGAGGACTTCGTTCTATGAAAGATTTTTTGGAAGAAATCTAAACATGCGTCAGAAGCCTGTTAAATGAAACACGAAAAGATTGTATACATTACAGGCCAGCATTGCTGAGTTGATTAAGCGATTGACTGATCCTCGGTTGCTATCCTACAGCCCAACTCTCACTGTTACCTCGTGTAGCAGTTGATGATGTTAATACGATGGGGTTACTGGCCCAGATCAAGGAGTAAGAAGCAAAGGAGCATCCCTCCAAAAAAACCTGCAAGATTTGCCTCAGAACCCAGGCTGATGTGAGATCACAAATATCCAAAATAAAATAAAAAATTAAAATGGATAATAGCCCAGGGAGGGGTTTTACCATAATTAAAAAATATCTTTATTTAATTTTTATTTTATGTATATTCTATTAATTTGTCTGTTGAAAAACGAAAAGAATTTATTGAAATCAATAAAAAGATAAAAATGGATAAGAGCCTGGGGAGGGGTTTTGCAAAGTTATTTTATTTATTTAAGTTTTAGTTTATGTATATTCTATTAGTTTATCTATTGAAAAACGTAATGATGAATCCAATAATTTCAAAGTAATGTTTGAATCTAATAATTTTAAAGTATTATTTGAATAAATATTTGGATCCCTTTTTTTACCATACATAATAATTATTCTGGCTTTTAATTTTTTATTTTATTAAAGATAAATCATTTATACTATTTCCTTTACCTACATTTCGGGTTTTTATTTATAAAACTAATCCATAAATTAATAATGAAATAATAAGCAAATGACATAAATTCTTCGAGTTGAATACAGACTGAATCTTCAAGAAACGTGCGAGAAATTGCTGTGTCATTTTTTTGTTGTGCAGAAAAGCAATCTGTATACACCATCTTTGTTCGAACTTGTTTGTTAGCTTTAAAGCTTATAGTTTTGAAGCCTATAACTTTGAAGCTTGTAGATTTGAAACTTATAGCTTTGAGGCTTGTAGCATAAGCTTGAAAGCTATAAGGTATAAGCATCAAAACTATAAACTATAAGATTCAAAACTATAAGCTTCATAACTGTATGCTATGAGCTTCAAAGCTACAAGCTATAAGCTTCAAAGCTATATGCCTCATAGATGAATTTCAATTAGCAAAAAATCAACCAAGTAAATGGATAAAAAAACCCCTATTAAAATATTTGAATATGGCAAAAATACAGATCGTTTTAAAAATAAACATTTGCTGTCACCTGAATGACCGTTTTGACTATTGATTTGTGGTAAATCTGTATGTGGTAAAGACAATTTACTTTTGAAATTGATTTATGCTTACATATACTTTCAAAAAATTGTCCGTATGATAAAGATCTTGAAGAAGATACATATAATGATTTAAAGATTAAAATGAATGTCTTTGAATGAAATCAGAGATGGATCTCTTGGTTGCAAGAAATGATAAAAGCGATATCATTGGTGTAGATGATCTAGATCACAACTGTCAAAATTTAGTTATCTTTGACAATTTTGTAACAGAATAAGATCAGAAGAAAACTGAAGATCTATTCGTGAGAAGTAGAAAACGAAATACATCAATAATCATTATCTCTTAGAGCTATTTTAATACACATAAAGTTATACGATTAAACTGTAACTATTCGCCATTTTTCAAGAGTTGTAATCCCAAAGAACTTGATAGAATCAGATAAAACCATGCATCTGACTTGAAAAAAGAAAATTTATCAACTACTTTAATGAAGCAACAAAGAATCATGGATTTTTACTCATTGATATAAAAACAAATGATGGGTCTTTCACATAAAGAAAGAACTTGAAAATTCGCTTAATAAACTTTGTATATACTAAATGAACATGTTTGGAAGCTTAGGAAGTAAATATCAGAAGTATACAAGTAACGAAAGCAGATTACTGGATGATGATGGTAATCTTGATTTACAATTGAAATGATTTACTAGGTGATCCAAAATCAGAGAAAGAAGCTATGAATTTACAAATATGAAAATTATTTTAAACTATTTCAAGGGTGAAGTTGTTAATCAGCAAATTCTTACTAATAAATATTTAAGTGAGGATATTAATAGATTAACTAAAATTTAGTATATTGACTAGAGTTGATGACAAAGGACTATTAGTATAAATACCTTAAAAGTAACAAAAGAAGATATTAATGCACAAAATATAAGAATTAGAAAAGTTGCAAGCCCAAAAAATGGTTCACATACAGTTAATTTTTCAACTTTATTGGTATACTCGAGAGGCTTTAAGCAGTTACCTGCACTTTCAGCCAATTTCGAAAATGCCATAATAAATATCCTTGAAAAAGATCCCGATGAAGCATGTCAAAAGAGAATGAAAGGAAGGCTGAAGTAAAAATCAAGCCTATGAAGTTTTTTGAAAGGAGTATTACAAAAATCTTTACCTTGGAAATTATCTATGAAAGATTATTCTCTAATAAATGGAAGAGTACACAATTCAAAAACAAAAAGTTAAAACTCGTTTCAATGCAAAACAAAAATATAAAGTGCGATGAACGCATATAAAAGTGAATGAACAAGAACCTGTTAAACTATTACTTCATAAAAGACAGGTGACTAATATAAAAATATAAAAATAAAAATAAAGGATGTGATATTGAATTAACCTACAAACAACTACTTTAAAATCATTCAAGATTATCGTTCTTTTTATATCTTGATACATTTAAGATCAATAGAAAAGCTGACTTTATTGGATACAGAACACATTTATCCCATCTTAAAAAAGTAAAAATAAACCGATGTTTTGAGAAAAAAGAAAATTGCCGAATTCGGACAGAAAATATTATTGTTGCGTAAGAATGTGCTAAGTTGTTGCTTTAAAGAAAACAAATTGAACAAATTGAGTAACGAAAAAGAAAGATGTCTATATAACTGTATTGTATCATCAACTAATTCAAAATGGTGGCTTACGTCCATTTTTAATACCATTAGCAACTGCAATAGGTAAAGCTGCTCTAACAAGCGGTGCAGCTGCATTAGGTCTATGTGCTGGAAAGAAAATTGTTGATAAAGTTACTTATTCTTCAAATGCTAAAGGTGAAGGTTTAACATTACCGGAGACTTTACCGAAAGGTCGAGGTTTACAATTGAAGCTCTCAGAAAACGTGGTAACCAAGAAAATACGAGTAAAAGTGCTAAAGTACTAAACAGCGGGAAAGATCCAGAAAAGTTGCTGAAGCTGAGATTTCGCAATTCAAAAAATGCTCGCTAAAAAATACGGAAAACGTCAGAAAATTAAAAAAAATACATGATATTGTTGACAAATATTGACATATTCAATTAATTAGGTCATATTAAGGTCCTTAATTGTTAGGTATAATAATATCTCTAATTTTTTTCATTACATTTCATTCATATTTAGGTGTAATTAGGTCCTTATTCTCAAGGTGTTTGTTCACGAGATGACTTGCTAGGTAAAACAAAGAAATAAGAATGTGGTTTGATGAATTATGACTATATGGGATCTTCTGGGAAGCATTGGACTTGTTATTCCAGTGATTCTAGGTACTCATTTGAAGGATGTTAAGACATTTTTGGAATCCAACCTAGAAATGAAATTTCAACCACTTAAAGATGTCGAATAAGCACATTGCCTATCATTCTCATCAAGGCAAAAAATTAACGATTTGAATTGTGGTCATTTGTGTTTTGGTTACAAAAAAAGAAGGGAATGGATCCACAAAACTTTATTTAAAGTTTATTTCCAAATATAAATAGAAGAAGAACCAGAAAAGAAATTTTTTGATTATCGTAAAAGTTTTGAATTTTCTGGAAATGCTAGCGATGCTTTTTTTTAGTACCCAAATTTATGTTTAGTGTTTCGTTTATCTGCTTTTTCTATTTTACCCCTTGCTTCTTTAAGTCTTGGGGCAGTTATAGTTGAAATATTTGAAAAATATCTAGGAATAGCAGACAGAAAGGCTGAATATAAAACTGCCTTTTTATTCTATTTAGAATTGCTTGCAATAAATTAGGTGAATTAATGAAGAAATAATTAAATTAGAAGATGAATTATGCAAAACAGCATTAAATGGTTAATTGGTTATAAATATTCCGCGAAGTCTGTAAAATTTAACGCATAAATAAATCACTTCTTAATTTCCATCTGCTAATATTACTTCTTTTATGAATCGCTCTATTTAGGCTTATTTTCTACTTGCTTTATCCTACCATTACAAATAGTCGTATATTCTTTCTTTTCAAATTTCGAACCAAAATGGTTCGAAATCAATTTCATTGCACATTTCTTGAAGATTCAGTCTGTAATTATTTGGATAATTTAAGTACAGCAAAACAATGATTAAAATATTCATGTTATTTATTTTTTATTTGATTATTAATTTATGTATTAGTTTTATTGATAAGAACCCAAAACGTAGATACAGGAAATAATATAAATAATTTATCTATAATACAGTAAAAATTAAAAAAACTGATGAAATATTGGGTATGGTAAAAAGACAATCCAAGCATTTATTCAAATAATACTTTAAAATTATTGGATTCATCTTTACGTGTTTCAATATATAAACCAATAGAATTTACATAAACTAAAAATTAAATAGAAACAAATAATTTTTTTTGCAAAACTCATATCCTTGGCTGTTATCGATTTTTTTTATGTCGGCCTGGTCCTGGGGCAAACCCTGCAGGGTTTTTATTTGGAGGGAAGCTCCTCTTTTTCTTAAACCTTGATCTGGGCCATTGGCCCGGTCGTCTTGACATTATCATCTGCTACACGAGGTAACAGTGAGAGTTGAAATGTTGGATCGCAACCGATGATCAGCCAATCGCTTTACCAGCTCGACCATGCTAGCCTGTAAGGACGTCTTTTATAATTCTTTTTTGTTTCATTCAACAGTCGTCTGACACGTGTTTGGATTTCTTCGCATAATTCTTTCATCCAATGAAGGATTCTTGGGAAGAAAGCCAGAGTTAATTAAAAGAAAAACTATTTCAGATTCAGAAATTTTGTTAAATGAAATTAGCAACTATTAAATGGAGAAACTTTTCAGCGAAATTAAAATGGAAAATAAATATAATCGAACTATTAGGAAAGAAGATTTAATTATTGGAATGGAATACACGATTACTGAATTTAATTTGTTATGATTATAGATTTTAAGGTGAATTGATTGATCCATTTGCGCCAAAGTCTTTCGACTCTAAAGCAGCTCATCTTGAAGTAAATTAAAAAAATTAGATACAGGTTGGATTTTAAAGGTTTTGAAAGAAAAAATTTAGATAATATAAATTATTTGGATATTGATATCCAAGTATCCACTAAATATTAAATTATTGCATTTTATCAGTAGTACAGGGAAAATGGAATATAATTTAACTCTTATTTCACTAATTCGTCATATTTTCATTTCATAAGACATATTTTGATCTTAGGATTATAATGGGAAATTATAAAATATTGTGAATCTTCAACTAAAATCATTTGAATTCAATTGAAGATGGGATAAATTGATGCGGTGATATAGGTGGGACCTATAACCCGTGTTCACATTGTGAAAAAGTATGAAAATGAGACCAAATTTGATTTCCAAGTATCTGTTTTTATTAAAATGGTGTGAATTGAATTGAAAATGGAATAAGTTGATGGGGTATGCTAGGTTGGGCCTTGAGCCCGTGTTCACATTGTGAAAAAGTTCGAAAATGAGACGAAATTTGATTTACAAGGTCCTATTTTCATTGAAATGGTTCGAATTCAACTGAAAGTGGGATAAATTGATGGGGTGATCTAGGTGGGGCCAATGTGCACGTTGTGAAAAAGTATAAAAATGAGACCATATTTACTTTCCAAGAACCTTTTTTCATTAAAATAGTGTGGATTCAATTGAAAATGCGATAAATTGATGGGGTGACCTAGGTTGAGCCTAGATCCCGTGTTCAAATTGTGAAAAAGCATAAAAATCAGACCAAATTTCATTTCCAAGGAGCTCTTTTCATTAAAACGGTGTGAATTCAATTGGAAATCGGATAAATTGATAGGGTAATCTAGTTGGGACCTAGAACTCGTGTCCGCATTGTGAAAAAGTATAGAAATGAGACTAAATTTGATTTCCAAGGACCTGTTTTCATTTTGAATGTAGGGATAAAAATTGCAAGAAATACTGGATATTTTGGTTTAAAATAGTGCAAATTGAATTGAGAAAGGGGTAAACTGAATTAATTTGATGATTGTTCCAGAAATTTTAATTAGTGGCCCAAATGAAATTAATGGAGCGGTTCAGAAGTGGTCCGGAAATCTTATTTTAAAACAGTGTAAATTGAAAAGGGTGAATTGTTTTGGTGATCTAGGTGGGGTAATGAACCCGCATTCACATTGTGAAAAGTATAAAAGAGGGACGAAATTTGATTTCCAAGCACCAGTTTTCATTTTGAATACAGGGATGAAAATGTGCAATTACTGATCTTAAAATTATCTAAAATGGGCTGAAAATTATGTAAATTGATGGGGTGATCTAGGTGAGACAGAATCAACAATTATTGTGCTACTGATAGAACCTCGGTAAAAGTACCTATGGGGATATTACTGGAGTAGGGTAAGCTGTGTGAAGGGGAGTCAATAGGATCTAGGTGAGGCAGAATCGGCAATTACTTTACTACTGATAGAGCCCCAGTGAAAGTGCCTATGGAGATACTACCGGAGTAGGGTAAGCTGTGTGATGGGGAGTCAAAGGTGAACTATCTAATTGTCTAGTAATAGCTTTAATTTATGTTTCTGTGAAATATAATTTTTACACTTTTGTTTTTTAAGCCTGACGTTGACACATTGCCAGTAAAGGAAATGCTGGAAAATGACGAAGGAGGGAACTGCGGATGGCTCTGTTTCAAGCCAAAATTTTTGAAGCCCCTGAGGAGCATTAAATTCTATCTTCTTCTGTTTTGTGCCCTTGGTTTTATACAAGGTAATTATTTTCAATATTGAGATAGCATTAGAATGCAACATTTTCGTTAAGAATTTGGTTACATGCACTGACGTCTCACTCCATGTTCATTTAAAACGCAGGTCTGTATCAATCCATCCCACATCCCAGTACAAACAGTAGATCAATACAAACAGGAACCTATTTTGAAATATTACGATAAACTTGAAGGAAATGAGACTAAAAGTAGATCTTGGTTTTTCTTCACATATCAATAATTGACAACAAATGAGTAGTGCTAACTACACAGTAAGTTAGTTTTTAATTCGCCCATTTTGCTGTTTAGTTGGCTGTATTTTGGTGAAATATATGGAAATACTTCTCATGTCCCCCAGATTTGTCCCCCAGCTTATCATGGATAGGTCTCAGCATACGTAAAAGAAATAATAATATTAAAAATAAAGTCAGTTTTACACATAAAATACATTTGTGTCACCAGAAGGTTTGTATTTGCGCAAAAATATTTTGTTTGGAGGCCTATAGTTTGTTGTAGGTGAAATTAAAAAAAACACAAGCTATAAAAAAAAAATATACAAATGAATTGTACTAATATAATAAGATGATATCATTAAAGTTGAATGAGCTCAGATACTCGTATCATCTTAAGAGTTTAACCTTTTTGACAAAATTAAGAACAAAAAATCTGAACCAAACTTTGGAAACTTCACAAAAATAAGCCTGTTTTAAAAGTAAGATAATCTTTTCTCAGGTAGACAATGGTAGCTCTTAACTGATTAGGAGTAACTAAAAATTGTTATTTCAGGTGGTTTGGTCAATGGCTTTGTCAATGTTTCAATCACCTCCATTGAAAGACGGTATAGCCTCCAATCATCAGAAACTGGGCTGGTTTTGAGCTTCTACGAGATTTCCTCTTTGCTTTGTATAATACCTGTGACATACTTAGGTGGCAGGGTAGGAGCTTCTAAGCCAAGATGGCTGGGATGGGGAGCTATCATCATGGGTATTGGAGCATTTTTGTTTACCTTGCCACACTGGATAACTGGAAAATACGAGGTAATTATTTGCCTGTTTCTTATCTCTTCTGCTTCATATCTCTTCTTTATTTATCGGTTATTCTCTTTTCTTCCTCTTCTCTATCTTTACTATAGAAGTTAATTTTGCTTTGATTTGGAAAATATTTCCATTAATTGAACAACATTAGGGTAGTAAGCAAAAATTTAAAGATTCACATACCGTAAAATGCAATAATTGAAAATTTTTTATAACCTGCTCCCAAAAAATAAAGCAAAGAAATAAAAAGACAATAAACAAACAATGGGAGAAAAAGACAAACAAACTCGAAAGAACATTATGGGTGGGCAGATACTTTTAGGTACAGTGGGGAAGTTTGCAAGTGAGCTTGGAGCCCGCAGTCCAAATAGACAGAAAACCACTTTTTAGTCCTGGTAATCAAAATTGTATTATCTGCAGGAGCTAGATGAGAAATATTTTCTAGATCAAAAAGGAAAGTAGAAGAAAAAAAAAGACAGAATACAAAGTTTAATTAGGAAGGGGGAAAGGACTGCTCTTTGCCGGACCATTGCACTGTATTTTACTTTCTTAAACTTTTCTATTTTTTTTCAATCTGCAAAAAAGACTTTGAATACCGAAATCTAAGAAGACACATTACTGAAATATTGATACTGTGACTAAAAAGGTGAAGAAATAGCCTGAAAATGGGTTGTGGGATCAAACACCTTGGAGAGATCCAGATTGCACAGATGTAGTTCAAATCCTTTCTTAGTAGCAGCAAGCAGCACATTATTTAGTACGCGATGAGCCTGCTGACAACCTGCTCCAACAAAAAAGTCAAAAGTTGATTGATTGGAGCAGAAAGTACCCAGAAATTTATCTAACGTTGCAGGAAATTTCATAATAAAATATAATAATTATAAACTGCAGTTGAATGTACTTAGCAATCCTGCAGCTAAATTAAAAAAAATTGCAGTTCATGTGTATGTTCTGTAAAGCTCATTGACGATTCCCATGCCCTTTGCCTTCTAAGACCGTCTCCTATTCCCAAAAAGGGAAATAGTATCCTCTTGAGGAAAATTACATATGAATTAGAGTGGCAAAACACTTTATAATATATTATTTTCCTATTTGCAGCCACTGAGCAATCAATTCTCTACAGAATGCAACGGGTTAAATGATACAGATGTATGTTCCATAGCTGAATCTGACACTGATAGCTCTGTTGTGACTGCTGGCAACTATAAATGGATCTTTTTTCTGGCTCATTTTCTCCATGGCATCGGTGCCTCCCCTGTATTTTCACTTGGTATAACTTATTTGGATGAAAATGTTAATACCCAGGATCAGCCTTTTTACACAGGTTATTTTTAGATATTGTCTTGGATTTTTCTTTAAATATTGATACACAGGCTTTGACAATGACGTGTCAATTTATGTCAGAACCAACGCAAGTCACTATAAAATCTAAAATTAGTCCATAATACTTTGTCAACTGTTACACTTTTTGATTTGAACTGATACGTTCAAAAAAGTTGAGGAACTAAAATTCAAGGTTAGCGAAGCTGAGGAAATACCATCTTTTGACAATCTCTTACATTTTTCGAGCTAGTTCTTTATTCCCGTTAATATTCCTTGATAGTTTCAACTTAATGTCCTTAGACCTCCCTGAAATATTGTTCAAGCCCAATTTTTCTGGTTTAATGCAATATATATACCACTTCCTAAATCTATGAGTATACAACCTTCTGAAAACCAGAATTTGGTTAGTGTCTTTAAATTTAGTTAAATATACCCCAAACATCCCCTGAAAGCTTCAACTAAATGTCCTTAGCCTTCCCTGAGATATAGCACAAGCCCGCTTTACAGTTTTACAATATTCATGTTTATAATTATATGCAATATACATTATTCTCGGTCATTACCACAGAACCTGTTGAGGCTATGCCATCCGAGAAAAACATATTTATTGGGTCTTTCTACTATTTTGACGAAATTATTATCTTGTAATTTTGATAAAATGTCTTTAAGATTACAAAAGGCAGGCTAACAAAAAAGGGCAAGGATTTCCTTCCGAATCCTTTTGACTCACAAAACGGGCTCTAAAACTTTTAATTTCCATTTAAACAAGCCCAATCCAGAGTTTTGCGATCAATATAATTATACATTGAAAACTTCTGGCTCTTTACTGCAGGCAACACTAAAACATTGCCTCTGATGACTCCAAACCGTATCTATATTTAATAGTAGCAAAAGTCTCACTTTGCACTTTGGAAGATGAAGAATATACCTGGGGTGAGAAACACATCCAAAATCGACAAAAGTAGGCATATGCCGAATTAGCTCAAAATCTAATTTTGTTTTGGTGGGAATCATTTTTTAAGTGCTTAAAAATGATTTAGAGTTTTTAGCCATAAAAAGTCTAGCAAATTCACGCTCCTAATCAGTCATAGTAAATATTAATGCGAAATATGATGTTATATATAACATATGACTATTGAAATATTTTAGCAGAAATCAAGTCAATTGACCTTTACAATCTTTTTTTTTTCAAATGAAAATTAGGAGTAACGTGGCTCAATAGTAACCGATACTCTAAATATCAGACTCTTGATATCAATGTACATATATAAAGAGTTGATATTATGTTGTTAATTCCAATTATATAAAATTCATTAAGTTTAGTGCTTCTTATCAAAAAATACGAGCCTTGAGAAAATTTGCCTGATTTTAAAAAAAGTGGGGAAAACCCCTTAGAGTCAAGGAATCTTGATGAAAATTATACCGTCAGATTAAGCATATCCGAAAACCCAATTATAAAAGCTTCAAGCTTCCAGCTGCAAAAATATGGAATTTTGTATTTTTTTTTGCCAGAAGAAAGATCACAGATGCGTGTTAATTTGTTTTTTATTTGTTTTTTTTTATCATATCGAACCAATAGTCCTATAATATCGTATCGAACCCATAGTCCTAGAGTATCGTATCGAGCCAATAATCCTTGAATATAGTGCCTTTCGTAAGTGACAAGAAAGATTGGCAGGCAGCTTACCTTCATTTTGCCCATCTTTTTTCCTAAGAGTCATCTGATAAAAAATTGTGTGATAGCCATTTTGCTCAGCATAGTTGAAAGGTCAAGTAATAATGTCTTTGAGGATAAGGTAAACCCCTACAGCCCTTATGGAAAGGTACGTAAGTCATGAAATTTACCCATTGATTACGTATAATATTTCTTATTGGGAAGTATACAGACATTTTTCAGAGGGGGGTGGGGTGCTGCAGGGGGAGTTTCTACGGAGATAATATTCCATGGGGAGGGAAGCTTACTAGCGATGAACTTCAAAGTCTTCTGCGTTATTGGTGCTTCACTGGAAACGAATTATATTACAAATTTTTTCTTTGTAGATTGTGGATTGAAAATAAAAATAAAATTACAGTGAAATAAAATCTTGAACTGAAAATCTTTCAAAAATTAACATCATTATATATCAAATATTCAGTTTGATTTTATTTTAACTTTCTAAGATTGTTCAAGACACATGTAGTTGTAAGTGAATCGCCAATGTTGCAGTAGGTTTTAGACATTTACCGTGAGAGAAGGAGACGAAACCTTAGCTCTTGTTTGTAGCAATTTTTGTTCGTTTTAAGCTTGATTTGCAAGTTTAATTTCAGTTTCACTCGTTTCAAGATTTATTTATTCATTTATATTAGTATTTGTTGCATATTTGTTTGCTATCATTGGTTATTTAATTTCAGTAGAGATGGTTATTGCAGTTCGTCACACATCTGGCTATTCAAAACTTGCAATTCCTTGTTTCGTAGGTCCTTCCTGCGGCAAATCCTACGGAAAACGTGGTGCGATTACTTTTTGGTAGGTCTTTTGGTAAGTCTGCGGCAAATCCTTTGGAAATGTAGTGCGAAAATCCAAGAAAATAATAAAATACGAAACAAACCTTAAGAATACAGAAAACAAATTGGTTGAAACCATCGAAATATAAAGCAGAAGGACTCATTCAAAGAAAGTTGAACTTAAAAGCCTTCTGAAATTGACTTGCAGCGAAAGGCTCTCGAAAAGAACCTGTAAAATACCCTGTGTGGGATAAGCATAAACCAGAGAAAATAATAAAAATATAAAACGAATCTTACGAAGATATGAAAAAATCTTTTAAAACCATTAAAATATGAAGTAACATGCCCTAATTCGAAGATGGTTGAACTTAAAAGCCTTCTGAAAGGGACTGAGAGTCAAGGGCTCTTAGAAAGAACCTGTGAAATACCTTATGTGAGATAAGCATAAACCCAAGAAAATAATGAAAATATGAAAAAATTTGAAAGACATATCAGAAATTTTGTTAAAAATATACAAATACAAAGTAAATTGGCTTAATTCAAAAAAAGCTCAGGTTAAAAGCGTACTGAAATTGAGTGACAGCCAAGATTTCTCGAAAAAGAACCCGTGAAGTACCCTTTGTGGCATGTGCATAAACCTGAGAAAATAATAAGTTAATTAAACAAATCTTAAGAATATAGAAAAGATTTGGTTAAAACCATGAAAATATAAAGTAATTAGCCTAATTCAAAGAAAGATGAACTTAAAAACCTTTTGAAACTGACCTACAGCGAAGGCCTCTCGAAAAGAACCTGTGACATACCCTGTGTATCAAATGCATGAACCAGAGAAAATAATAAAAATATGAAAGAAATCTAAAAAAAAACCAGTTGAACCCCCAGAAATATAAATCAAAGATCCTAATTCATGGATATTTGACCTTAAAGGCCTTCTAAAACTGAGAGATAGCCAAGAATCTTTGAGAAAACCTTGTAAATTACTCTGAGTGTTGACAAATTTTGTTGTATTTTGAAATGGTTTTTTGGTACCTCCTCCCCCCAAAAAAAACCTCCCTCCCCAAACAATAAAAAAATGTGGATAAGACCCTGCCGATTACAACCTTCAGGAGCGCTCTCCCCCAAAGCACCCGGCAAAGGTTGATTTCCTGGATTTCTAAGAAAAACAAATCACGGAAAATTTAAGAACGTACTAGCCATTTGATTTTGTTTGTGGGAAGTTTGAATGCTACTTAAGTGGGCTTAGAACTAGATTAAAGGTCTGATACCGTCAAGGCTTTGCCTCTCAGGAATACTCTATCCCGTGTCGAAGAGATAGTCTGCATAATGTTGCAAGGAATGCTCTAACTCTTTATGGAGTGTCATCATATTTCCCTATCCCTCAATAGAATGCGCCAGTGTGCCCCCTATCTTTCAATGGAGCGTGTCTGTATGTTCCCTATTCAATGTGTCAGGAACTACCAACCAAAAAAGAAATCGCACTAGGTTCTGAAAAGGGTAATGTGTCCGCTACCAAACCAAAAAGGAATCCAAAAAAGGACCTACCTAAAAGGAATCACACCACATTCTGAGTAGGATTTGCCACAGGAAGTACCTTCCAAAAGGAATCGCACCACGTTTTCCATAGGATTTGTCACAGGAAGGACCTGCCAAAGAAGGAATCGCAGGTTCTGAATAGCCTGATGTGTCAGGAAGTACAACAACCATTCTTACTAATTTCGGTTCGTTTTGGGTTTCACTTATACTTCAATAGCAAAATACTTTTGTCCGTTTTAAGCTTGAATTGCATATTCAATTTCAGCTGTACTCGTTTTAAGATTTATTTATTCGCTTACAAAAGTACCTGTTGTACGTTTTTGCTTGGATTGTTTATTTAATTTTTGTTGATTTTGGGTGTCATTTCTTTAATAATAATTCCTGGTCATTTTGATTTTGAGTTATCTTAGGCTTCTGTTTTTTCTGATCTTAAGTTTAATATGGCCTTTACTTTTCTCTAAAAAAATTTCTCGGAAAGGTTTTCTTTTAAATTCATTTCTGTTCTTTTTTGATTGCCAAGGTTTCAGGTTTTTCAAAATTCCTTATTTCAACCAATTTTTTACTCCAAAATAAGTTAACAATCTTGGCAAGAAATAATAGAATTAAACTGAATATTATATATGATAATAATTGCTGAAAGCTCATAAGCTCAGGATTTATTCCAACCAGGGCCGAATTTAAAGCTAGGATGTTTAAACCCAAACGTTTTTACCGCTCTATTCTTGCAAGATATTTGGGGAAACACCCTAAAATTCAACGATAGTGAAACCCACAGGGCCTAGTGGGTCTATGGGTAAATCCTAGCCTGGTTATGCTACAATTTTCATTTTATATTTTTTGTTGTAATAAGTGCAAAAGAAAATACTTGTAATATCATAAAGTGCCGAATGCGCAGTCGGCCTTACGTTTTATCCGCTAGGAAATGGGAAGAAGCCAAACTTTTGGTTTGTAGTGTAGACTATATGTGTCTTGAACACTTTTGGAGAGATCTAACAGAATCAAACTGAATTTTTATGGTAATTAGAATAAAATATCGTTAATTAATGTTTTTTTTAGTAGAGGAGAGGGGGCCGAGTCGAGAAATGGTGGGAGGGTCAGGGGTCACCTCCAATAATTTTTGGAACAGAATATCGTTAACAAGTTTTTTTTTTTGGGGGGGGGGAGGGTTGGATCATGTAAAGAGGAACGGAGGTAATTTCCCATGTTTTTCAAAATAAAATATCGCTATTTTCTTTTTGGGGACGGGGGATCGACCAAAGAGGGAGAGCCAAGGGTCAGATCTTTCGATTTTTTGAATAGATTATTTGTAATTTTTTCAGAGGAAGATGGAGGTTATACCAGGGAAGGAGGGCTAAGGATCAGTTCCAATGATTTTTGTAATAAAATATGGTCGATGATTTTTTTGAGGGGGGGATTAGGCCATGGATGAAGTCAAGGGTCAGCTCCCATGATTTTAGGAATGAATTATCGTAAATATATATATTTTTTGGAGGGGATTTCGGGCCATGAAGGGTGGCCCAGGGATTAGCTTCCGGGATTTATAATTGATATATTTTCGGGGGGGATCGGACTATAGAGTATCAAAGGGTACGCCTTATAAATTTTTGAGTAAATATTGTTAATAAGCTGTTTTTTGGAGGAGGGGGTCGTGCCATGCAGGGAGGACCAGAGGTTAACTCCCTTTAGTTCTACCAAAAAACATCGTTGTTAAGCTTCTTAGGTTTGGATGGGGCTTGTCTGATCTTTGAACTATTTTAAAGCCCTCGCATATAACCTTATATTCCCCCAGGGCCTAACATACAACACTTGCCCCCGGAGTCTTAGGGTTGTGTTGACTTTTTTTTATCTGATCTTTGGACTCTGAACAAAACAGCTATCAAAAAAATATTATCGGATAGATTGGAGTAAAAAGGGCAGAAGGAGCGAGTTGCCCTCTATTCTCTTTTGACTCTTAAATAGGGAACTAGAAGTTTCACTTTTCAATACAATGAGCCCCTTCTGAAGTTTATAGGACCATCCCTCCCTTCCATACAAAACCTTATATGGCCCCGGGGCATAATTTATAACACTTGCCCCGGGTTCTAGGGGATTGTGTAAGCCTCGAGTTTTATAATAAGATCTTTTGTCTGTTTTACACATAATAAATATCTTTAAAATTCGATCAAATGTATCGGGGGAAAAGTGGTTTGTTGGGGGGGGGGATAGTTGCCATCAGATCACTTTTGAATCCTAAACCGGAAACTATAACTTTCAATTTCTAATCATGTAAGTCCTCTTCTATAAGAACCTTTTATAGCCCCGGAGAATAAGGTGCAATACCTACCCAAGGCTCTTGAGGGGGGTGATGCTGTCCCCAAAGATTTTGTTATCTTATCTTTGGCCTATCTTAAACACAATGTCTTTCTCAAAACTTTGACTGGACTCATTTGAGGAAAAGAGATTTTGTGTGGGCGGGGGAGGGGTATATATCCTCCAATCACTTTTGACTACTAAAAAGGTAACTAGAAATTTTAATTTCCATCCAATTGAGGAATATCTGAAGTTTATACTTCAGCCCTATTTATGGCGTCTTCGAGCTAAGAACAAATTTTCCAATGGCTCACCCTACATCCCAGAAAAAAAAACTTGTGCGACTACTTCAGAGACTAATTTTCAGGCTCTAATTCCTACCTAGACAACACATTTTGCCAGGCCCTCGATAAGGAGCTCCATTTTGCAGTTAAGGATATTGGCTTCCTGGTCACTCCGTCTTTGATGCGTTCTAAAATTGTTAAGCTAAAAAAAAAAAAAGAAATCTAAGGGCATTGATGGTATATCTGGCATCTATTTAGGCTTTGCCAGCAATCTTCTCCTCGAGCACCTTTTTCTGCTATTGCAAGTGGTTTTTGTTACTGGCATCGTTCCAGACAGCTTTGGTGTTGGATTGGTCCATCCTATTCTTAGAAAAGGTAAACCAGCTGGCCAGAGTGGTTCATATCGTCCGATCACTGTTTCAACTACTTTTTGTAAGCTATTTGAATCCCTTATTTTTGATGGAAATTGTACTTCGAGGCATTACTCCGGACGACCAGTTCGGGATCAAAAAGCACTCAGGACGGAAAACACGTTCACAGTGTTCGTGCAAATCTTCTTGTTGATGGAGATAAAAATGGTGATTTTCTCCTTTTGGAGCGCTTGATGTTAGTAGAGCCTTCAATTCTGGCATCCATGGCCATATCCTGCTCCAAACCCTTCAGCGAGGTATTTAACCCATCTGCTTGCCCTGGCTCCCTTCTGGAAAATATTCACAGCTACCGAAAAGAAAGCCATTTGTAGAGCATTCTACAGATATGCCAAATTTCTCCTGCGTCTCCCTCTGTGACACAGCAATGGCGACATTTCCATGAAATACAAGGTCACCAACTCTTCTATGGCCATAGAGAGAAGAACCTCCAAATTTAGTGCCAATGTTTTAAGAGCCAGCCACCCCTGGACTAGTGTTATTTTATAATTTTTGTGGTTGAAGTGTATTTATTATTTTTTCTTGTACTCCGTCTTTTCCGTTTTTGACGTGTAATAAATTAATAATAATAATAGGAACCTTATATGCCCCTGGGGCATAACTTACGACACTAGCTCCCAGGTTTTGGAGGTATGGTCGATCCCAGAGTCTTGTTATTTGATCTTTATACTATTTTAAACAAAATGGCTATCTAAAAATTTTAGTCTGATGCTTTTGGTTGAACAGAGGGCTTTTGGAGGTGGGGGGGGGCTATTTGCACTCCGATCAATTATGACTTTTAAAACTCAAATTGCAATTGAATGAGCCCCCACCAAAGTTTATACTACCATCCCTTCCATACAAACTTTATACATCTCCGGCGGATAAATTTACAATATCTGTCCCCGAGGTTTGGGGGCTCTACTATCCCCGGAATATTTTTATATGATCTGGGGTCTATTTGAGCAAAATTTCTATAGAAAAATAAAAAATAAAAATTTAGAAAATTATAAAAAAACTTGTTTTTTTTTTTATTTAACAGAGGTAAGGAGCGATTTTTCCATAATAAGAAAAGCCAAAAAAAAAAAAAAAATACAAATTGAGACAACATTTGAGTAAAAATAATAAAGTGTTATTCATTGGGAACTCTCTCAAAAAGTAAGCTTTGTTGGTTTGAATTGATACCACCAAATTATTTTTCAGGCATCTTTTATGTGTTCGTTGCTCTTGGTCCTGCAGTTGGTTATCTTCTCGGTAGTGAATTACTTCGGATTTTTGTCGATTATCCAGATCCGTAAGTTTTTAAAATATATTTGTTCTTTAAAGATTTTTATGGCACTTGGTATTAACCAAGTGACATATAACAATCGCAAATTCTGTCGGTCTGTCTGTCTGTCGGTCAGTCGGTCCCGGTTTTGCTACTTTAGGCACTTCCAGGTAAGCTAGGACGATGAAATTTGGCAAGCGTATCAGGGACCGGACCATATTAAATTACAAATAGCCTCGTATAGCCCCGTTTTCCCGATTTGACCATCCGGGGTGGGGGGCGGAGTGGGGGGCCAGTTAATTCGCAAAAATAGAAAAAATGAAGTATTTTTAACTTATGAGCGGGTGATTGAATCTTAATGAAATTTGATGTTTGGAATTATACTGTGTCTCAGAATCCTTATTTTAAATCCCGACCGGATCTGATGACATTGGGGGGAGTTGGAGGGGGAAAACCTAAAGTCCCGGTTTTGCTACTTTAGGCAATTCCAGGTAAGCTAAGACGATGAAATTTTGCAAGCGTATCAGGGATCGGGCCAGATTAAATTAGAAATAGTCGTTTTTCCGATTTGACCATCGGGGGGGGGGAGTGGGGGGCCGGTTAATTCGGAAAAAATAGAAAAAATGAAGCATTTTTAACTTATGAGCGGCAGATTGGATCTTAATGAAATTTGATGTTTGGAATGGTATTGTGTCTCAGAGCTCTTATTTTGAATCCCGACCGGATCTGATGACATTGGGGGGATTTGGAGGGGGGAGCCTAAAATCTTGGAAAACACTTAGAGTGGAGGGATCGGGATGAAACTTGATGGGAAAAATAAGCGCAAGTCCCAGATACATGATTGACATAATCGGAACTGATTCGATCTCTTTGGGGTAGTTGGGGGGGAGTAATTCTTAAAAATTAGAAAAAATGAGGTATTTTCAACTTACGAACGGGTGATGGGATCTCAATGAAGTTTGATTTTTAGAAGGATATCGTGTCTTAGAGCTCTTATTTAAATCCCGACCGGATCTGGTGACGGGGGCGGGGAGTTGGGAGGGGGAAACCTAAAACTTGGAAAACACTTAGAGTGGAGGGATCGGGATGAAACTTGGTGAAAAAAAAACACGAGTCTTAGATACATGATTGACATATCCAGAACGGATCCGCTCTCTTTGGGGTATTTGGGGGGGGGGGTAATTCTGAAAAATTAAAAAAAAATGAGGTATTTCTAACTTACGAACGGGTGATCTGATCTCCATGAAATTTGATATTTAAAAGGATATTATGTCTGAAAGCTCTTATTTTAAATCCTGACCGGATCTGGAGACATTGGGGGAAGTTTGGGGTGGGGAAACCTAAAATGATGGAAAGCGCTTAGATTGGAGGGATTGGGATGAAACTTGGTTGGAAAAATAAATAGAAGCCTTGCATACGTGATTTACATAATTGTCACGGATCCGCTCAATTGTGGGGGGGGGGGGATAATTCTGAAAAATAAGAAAAAATGACGTATTTTTAACTTACGAAGGAGTGATCGGATATTCATGAAACTTCATATTTAGAAGGACCTCGTAACTCAGATATCTTATTTTAAATCTCAACCGGATCAAGCGTAATTGGGGGGGGGGCAGTTGGGGGGCCGGAAATCTTAGAAAATACTTAAAGCGGTGAGATCAGGATGAAACTGGATAGGAAGAATAGAAACCTGTCTAAGATACGCGACTGGCATAACTGGACCGGATCTGCTCTCTTTGGTGGAATTGGGGGGGGGGGGTAATTTTGAAAATTGAGGTATTTGTAACTTACGAAAGGGTGACCAGATCCTAATGAAATTTAATATTTAGAAGGATCTTGTGCTTTAAAGTTTTAATTTCAAATTCCGACCAGATCCCGTGACATTCGGGGGAGTTGGAGGGGGAAACCGGAATTCTTGGAAATCATGAAAATTGGGGTATTTATATCTTACGAATAGATGATCGGATCATAATGAAATTTGATTTTTAAAAGGAATCCATGTCTCAGAGCTCTATTTCAAATCCCGACCAGATCTTTTGACATTGGGGGAGTTGGAGGGGGAAATCGTGGAAAAACACTTGGAGTGGAGGAATCGGGATGAAGCTTGGTGGATAGAATAAACAAACGTCCTTGATACGTGATTGAGAGAATCGTACTGGATTCGCTCTCTTTGGGGGAGTTGGGGGGAGGGGTTCAGTGATTTGGCGAGTTCGGTGCTTCTGGACGTCCTAGGGCGATGAAAATTGGTAGGCGTTTCAGGGAGCTGCACAATTTGACTTGGTAAAGTCGTTTTCCTAGATTCGACCATCTGGGGGGCAAAAGGGAGAGGCAAAATTAGAAAAAATTAGGTATTTATAACTTACGAGTGGGTGATCGGATCTTAATGAATTTTGATATTTAGAAGGACTTTGTGACTCAGAGCTCTTATTTTAAATCTTGACCGGCATTAAGCCTCTTTTTTCCTTTTTAAATCAATCTATTGATTCATAGAATTTTGTTAGAGCTCATACCATATGATCTCTTGGCTCTTAGCTCTTCTCGCCTCGTCACAAGTGTCATATGAGCTCTTAGCTCTTGTATTGATTGGTTTTTAAGATTACATATTTTTTCAGATCATCCAATTAGTGAAGCGTAAAAGCAGATCAAACAGTTTGTGGTAACTGTAGTTAGGAGCGATCCGGCTCAATAGTAACTGAAACTTTAAAAAACGGAATTTTAATACCAATAGTTCTTACATCGTAAGAACTGCATTTTAATGTTGATTTTAAATATATATATATATATATATATATATATATATATATATAATATATATATATATATATATATATATATATATATATATATATATATATATATATATATATATATATAATTCTGAAAAATTAAAAAAAAATGAGGTATTTCTAACTTACGAACGGGTGATCTGATCTCCATGAAATTTGATATTTAAAAGGATATTATGTCTGAAAGCTCTTATTTTAAATCCTGACCGGATCTGGAGACATTGGGGGAAGTTTGGGGTGGGGAAACCTAAAATGATGGAAAACGCTTAGATTGGAGGGATTGGGATGAAACTTGGTTGGAAAAATAAGTAGAAGCCTTGCATACGTGATTTACATAATTGTCACGGATCCGCTCAATTGTGGGGGGAGGGATAATTCTGAAAAATAAGAAAAAATGACGTATTTTAACTTACGAAGGAGGGATCGGATATTCATGAAACTTCATATTTAGAAGGACCTCGTAACTCAGATATCTTATTTTAAATCTCAACCGGATCAAGCGTAATTGGGGGGGGCAGTTGGGGGGCCGGAAATCTTAGAAAATACTTAAAGCGGTGAGATCAGGATGAAACTGGATAGGAAGAATAGAAACCTGTCTAAGATACGCGACTGGCATAACTGGACCGGATCTGCTCTCTTTGGTGGAATTGGGGGGGGGGGGTAATTTTGAAAATTGAGGTATTTGTAACTTACGAAAGGGTGGCCAGATCCTAATGAAATTTAATATTTAGAAGGATCTTGTGCTTTAAAGTTTTAATTTCAAATTCCGACCAGATCCCGTGACATTCGGGGGAGTTGGAGGGGGAAACCGGAATTCTTGGAAATCATGAAAATTGGGGTATTTATATCTTACGAATAGATGATCGGATCATAATGAAATTTGATTTTTAAAAGGAATCCATGTCTCAGAGCTCTTATTTCAAATCCCGACCAGATCTTTTGACATTGGGGGAGTTGGAGGGGGAAATCGTGGAAAAACACTTGGAGTGGAGGAATCGGGATGAAGCTTGGTGGATAGAATAAACAAACGTCCTTGATACGTGATTGAGAGAATCGTACTGGATTCGCTCTCTTTGGGGGAGTTGGGGGGAGGGGTTCAGTGATAGTGAATCTTAATGAAATTTGATGTTTGGAATTATACTGTGTCTCAGAATCCTTATTTTAAATCCCGACCGGATCTGATGACATTGGGGGGAGTTGGAGGGGGAAAACCTAAAGTCCCGGTTTTGCTACTTTAGGCAATTCCAGGTAAGCTAAGACGATGAAATTTTGCAAGCGTATCAGGGATCGGGCCAGATTAAATTAGAAATAGTCGTTTTTCCGATTTGACCATCGGGGGGGGGGGGAGTGGGGGCCGGTTAATTCGGAAAAAATAGAAAAAATGAAGCATTTTTAACTTATGAGCGGCAGATTGGATCTTAATGAAATTTGATGTTTGGAATGGTATTGTGTCTCAGAGCTCTTATTTTGAATCCCGACCGGATCTGATGACATTGGGGGGATTTGGAGGGGGGAGCCTAAAATCTTGGAAAACACTTAGAGTGGAGGGATCGGGATGAAACTTGATGGGAAAAATAAGCGCAAGTCCCAGATACATGATTGACATAATCGGAACTGATTCGATCTCTTTGGGGTAGTTGGGGGGGAGTAATTCTTAAAAATTAGAAAAAATGAGGTATTTTCAACTTACGAACGGGTGATGGGATCTCAATGAAGTTTGATTTTTAGAAGGATATCGTGTCTTAGAGCTCTTATTTAAATCCCGACCGGATCTGGTGACGGGGGCGGGGAGTTGGGAGGGGGAAACCTAAAACTTGGAAAACACTTAGAGTGGAGGGATCGGGATGAAACTTGGTGAAAAAAAATACGAGTCTTAGATACATGATTGACATATCCAGAACGGATCCGCTCTCTTTGGGGTATTTGGGGGGGGGGGGGGTAATTCTGAAAAATTAAAAAAAAATGAGGTATTTCTAACTTACGAACGGGTGATCTGATCTCCATGAAATTTGATATTTAAAAGGATATTATGTCTGAAAGCTCTTATTTTAAATCCTGACCGGATCTGGAGACATTGGGGGAAGTTTGGGGTGGGGAAACCTAAAATGATGGAAAGCGCTTAGATTGGAGGGATTGGGATGAAACTTGGTTGGAAAAATAAATAGAAGCCTTGCATACGTGATTTACATAATTGTCACGGATCCGCTCAATTGTGGGGGGGGGGGATAATTCTGAAAAATAAGAAAAAATGACGTATTTTTAACTTACGAAGGAGTGATCGGATATTCATGAAACTTCATATTTAGAAGGACCTCGTAACTCAGATATCTTATTTTAAATCTCAACCGGATCAAGCGTAATTGGGGGGGGGCAGTTGGGGGGCCGGAAATCTTAGAAAATACTTAAAGCGGTGAGATCAGGATGAAACTGGATAGGAAGAATAGAAACCTGTCTAAGATACGCGACTGGCATAACTGGACCGGATCTGCTCTCTTTGGTGGAATTGGGGGGGGGGTAATTTTGAAAATTGAGGTATTTGTAACTTACGAAAGGGTGGCCAGATCCTAATGAAATTTAATATTTAGAAGGATCTTGTGCTTTAAAGTTTTAATTTCAAATTCCGACCAGATCCCGTGACATTCGGGGGAGTTGGAGGGGGAAACCGGAATTCTTGGAAATCATGAAAATTGGGGTATTTATATCTTACGAATAGATGATCGGATCATAATGAAATTTGATTTTTAAAAGGAATCCATGTCTCAGAGCTCTTATTTCAAATCCCGACCAGATCTTTTGACATTGGGGGAGTTGGAGGGGGAAATCTTGGAAAAACACTTGGAGTGGAGGAATCGGGATGAAGCTTGGTGGATAGAATAAACAAACGTCCTTGATACGTGATTGAGAGAATCGTACTGGATTCGCTCTCTTTGGGGGAGTTGGGGGGAGGGGTTCAGTGATTTGGCGAGTTCGGTGCTTCTGGACGTCCTAGGGCGATGAAAATTGGTAGGCGTTTCAGGGAGCTGCACAATTTGACTTGGTAAAGTCGTTTTCCTAGATTCGACCATCTGGGGGGCAAAAGGGAGAGGCAAAATTAGAAAAAATTAGGTATTTATAACTTACGAGTGGGTGATCGGATCTTAATGAATTTTGATATTTAGAAGGACTTTGTGACTCAGAGCTCTTATTTTAAATCTTGACCGGCATTAAGCCTCTTTTTTCCTTTTTAAATCAATCTATTGATTCATAGAATTTTGTTAGAGCTCATACCATATGATCTCTTGGCTCTTAGCTCTTCTCGCCTCGTCACAAGTGTCATATGAGCTCTTAGCTCTTGTATTGATTGGTTTTTAAGATTACATATTTTTTCAGATCATCCAATTAGTGAAGCGTAAAAGCAGATCAAACAGTTTGTGGTAACTGTAGTTAGGAGCGATCCGGCTCAATAGTAACTGAAACTTTAAAAAACGGAATTTTAATACCAATAGTTCTTACATCGTAAGAACTGCATTTTAATGTTGATTTTAAATATATATATATATATATATATATATATATATATATATATATATATATATATATATATATATATATATATATATATATATATATATATATATATATATATATATATATATATATATATATATATATATATATATATATATATATATATATATATATATATATATATATATATATATATATATATATATATATATATATATATATATATATATATATATATATATATATATATATATATATATATATATATATATATATATATATATATGTTTCATCAAGTTTAGACTTACCCATCAAAAGTTACGAGCCTGAGAAAATTTCCCTTATTTTAGGAAATAGGGGAAACATCCCCTAAAAGTAATACAATCTTAACGAAAATCGCACCATCAGGTTCAACGTAGCAGAAAACTCTATTGTTGTAGTTTCAAGCTCTTATCTATAAAAATGTGGAATTTCGCATTTTTTTTTTGCCAGAAGACAGATCACGGATCTGCGTTTATTTGTTTTTGGTATTTTGTTGTTTTTTTTCCCAGGGGTGATCGTATTGACTCAGTAGACCTAGAGTGTCGCGAGAAGGCTCATTCTAACACAAATTAAAAGCTCTAATGCCCTTTTTAAGTGACCAAAAATTGGAGGGCACCTAGGCCCCCTCCGACGCTCATTTTCCCCCAAAGTCACAAGATCAAAATCTAAGATAGCCATTTTTATTCACCACAGTCAAAAAACCTAATAACTTTGTCTTTGAGGACTACTTACTCCCCCAGGGTCCCTGTGGGAGGGGCTGCAAGTTACAAACTTTGACCATCGGCTTTTGGGAAGTGTACAGACGCTTTAAGGAGGATTTTTTTGGTCTGGGGGGGGGAGAAGTTGAGGGACGGGGGTATGTGGGATATATATATATATATATATATATATATATATATATATATATATATATATATATATATATATATATATATATATATATATACATATATATATATATATATATATATATATATATGTATATATATATATATATATATATATATATATATATATATATATATATATATATATATATATATATATATATATATATATATATATATGTTTCATCAAGTTTAGTCTTACCCATCAAAAGTTACGAGCCTGAGAAAATTTTCCTTACTTTAGGAAATAGGGGAAACATCCCCTAAAAGTAATACAATCTTAACGAAAATCGCACCATCAGGCTCAACGTAGCAGAAAACTCTATTGTTGTAGTTTCAAGCTCTTATCTATAAAAATGTGGAATTTCGCATTTTTTTTTTTGCCAGAAGACAGATCACGGATCTGCGTTTATTTGTTTTTGGTATTTTGTTGTTTTTTTCCCAGGGGTGATCGTATTGACTCAGTAGACCTAGAGTGTCGCGAGAAGGCTCATTCTAACACAAATTAAAAGCTCTAGTTCCCTTTTTAAGTGACCAAAAATTGGAGGGTGCCTAGGCCCCCTCCCACGCTCATTTTCCCCCAAAGTCACAAGATCAAAATTCTAAGATTGCCATTTTTATTCACCACAGTCGAAAAACCTAATAACTTTGTCTTTGAGGACTACTTACTCCCCCAGAGTCCCTGTGGGAGGGGCTGCAAGTTACAAACTTTGACCATCAGCTTTTGGGAAGTGTACAGACGTTCCATGGAGTAATTTATAATGGGGGAAGAAAATTTCAATGAAGGGGGTGCAGGACTTTCTAACATTATTTAAAAAACAATGAAAAAAAAATGAAAATTTTTTTCATTTATGATTTCATTGAACAGAAATTATTACGCATATGAGGGGTTCACCTCCTCGTAATACTTGCTCCTTACGCTAAAGTATCTTAGTAATTTCAACTATTTATTCTACGGCGTTTGTGATTCAGGGGTCATTCTTAAGGGATTGGGAGAAAATTTAAGTTTTAGTGTAAAGAGCGAGGTATTGAACAGGGGGTGAGCCCCCCTCATATACGTAATAAAAATATACAAATATAGAAGTTTGTTACTTAAGTTAATTCATAAGTTACGTATATTTTTACCAATAAAAACGTTCGTAAAAAATTTAAGTTTTAGTTGCCTGTTTAAGCAATCAAAAAATTGGGGGGCAACTAGGCCTCCTCTTCCGCTCCTTTTTTCTCAAAATCTTCCGATGAAAACTATGAAAAAGCCATGACGCCAAAAGAAAAATAATATGCAAATTTTATTTTAATTATATATGTGCGTGGAGTCAAAATCAAAACATGCATAATTAAAAAACGTTCAGAAATTAAAAAAAACAAGTTTTTTAAAACGTTTCTACTGTTTTAAAAATTAAAGTTAAGAGAAAGAGTCAAGCTTTAGTGTAAAGAGCGGGACGTTGAGGAGGAAATGCCCCTTTCATATACAGAGTAATTTCTGTTCGTTTTAAGTTTTAATGTCGCTCCTTACTTTCAGCTAGAAACTTTTTTTTAATTTAATTAAAAAAGGACTCAGTGGCGAAAATATCAAGTGATCACTAAATAATCAAAAATAATTGAGAAAAACTAAAAGAAAAAAACAAAAAAGGACAGTTAAAGTGATCAATAATCACTTAATATGAATGGTCAAGCAACAGTTCAACAATGTGCCTGAACTTTTTCCAAATCATTATTTTCTAATCCCCTAGAGGTCATTACTTCTGTTCGATTTCAAGGATACCTCTGAAATCATACCGGCACTTAAATTATATTTATGGATTTCTGTTTCGTCGTTAGCTTAGACTGCTTTTCATCGAGATCTTTGAGCTTTGATTTGTTGTTGCTGATGTTACTACCCATTCATTTTACTCAATGAAAAGTCTAATGTCATTCTCATATGAATCTAATGTCGTTGCATATTGTTGCTTTACTTAATTAATTAGAAAAATTTCATTCTACAAAGATACTTTTTAAAGAAAAGTGAAGAGCCATAATAAAACCTAAAAGGAGCAGAAATAAAGTCATATGTTAATCCAAAGGTAAAACAAACATAAAAAAGACGAACAAAATCAAGGCTATAACGAATATAAATTAAACAAGTTATGACATTAGGCAAAAAGAGAGCAGATATTACTATAAATGATATATATATATATATATATATATATATATATATATATATATATATATATATATATATATATATATATATATATATATATATATATATATATATATATATATATATATATATATATTAAGCGAATAGGAATTAAAATGAATCAATTCAAATTAAAATGAACAGAAATTATCACAAATAATAGTAGAGCGACCAACCACTGAAACCTTCTAAATACCAGAGGAAGCAATTATGTGCTCTTTTGAAAACGACATGTGTTTTAGACATCGGGTTTTTCATTTGTCGTAGCCTCGACAACAACACAATACAACAAGAAATTAATATAACAAGGATAATAAATGTTAGAAATGAGAGCTACCACAATCAAGAGTCTGACTGCCTATCCCCCCTAAAATACTTTTAAAGGCTGGAGTGGTATTCGCTTACTACTGAAAAGGATGCGTATTTTTAACATTGAAGTTTTCATTTGCCCAAACAGCTTCAGTAAAAAATTAGATAAAAAAAAAGCAAGAAGAATCAGCTTAAAAGACATTACAGGAAGTAAAAAAAAAAACTATTTATTAGATTAACAAAATTGTGGGCTCGTCAACTTAATTTACTGCCTTGAAAATAATCTTTAGCTGCCAAAAATATTTACGTTTGTTTATTGTATTCGCAAGTTGAGAAATGATATGCCTTCTCAACACAGCTTAGATACCAATAATGGTATCTAAGCTGGTATCAAGCTTATAGAATATTTAGCAGCAATTTTGAAGAAATCTGTTTATTCTGTTAAAGCGATATTTTAAATAGATAAATCAATAAATAATCTAGCAATTGCTGCATTGCATCGTGAATATCATGAATATACATCTTTTTTTTTTTGAAGAAATCTGTCTAGTTTGTTAAAGGGATCTAGAGCACACTCCCAGAGTTTGTATGAAGCTGCCACTCGTTTGGTATGTTAAAAAATTATGTTAGAGATTTTCTAGCTAGTAAATATTTTTATGTATTCTGGTTTCCCTTGGAGTTGATGCCTTTGGATTGAGTTGGATATTTAATTGAGTTGCTTAAATCATGTGCTACCCCCTGCCTAGCTTGTCATTTTTGGGGATTATTAAGATGGGCGACTGTTAAAATTTTTGCGTTAGTATTTTTTTCTCCCCTGCTCTTTCCCGGCTAAGGAGCCTTATGGGCGAGATTGTCTTGAAGTAATTTTCATTTATGAAATTTATTGATAAATAAAGAACTCAGAACTTAAGTATTATGGGAGAAACACTCGAGAAGTGAAGTTTGGTTAATGCTAATGAAAGAATCCTAAGTAAGATCAAATATAATAGTTCAGAAATAAATTTGGGCTACATATTTGCACATTTGGGAGTGAAGGGTAGAGCATAGCGTATATTAAATACGTAACCTAAACAAACCTAGTCTGACATAACCTAACCATAATACGAACTATACTTAATGGAAATATAGGTATCCATGATCAGACAATATATTTTGTCGACATACATTGCAAACTAACAGGAATGAAAACCGGATAATGCCTCGAGTATTTCTCGCATAATACGTAAGTCCACAGCGATATTTTGAATAGACGAATCAATGAATAATCTAGCAATTGCTGATCTAATACATTTTAAAGTAATTTGTTTAAAAGGCAGAGATCATGGGAATAAATAACTTCTGAAACGACACTGGCTAATCATCTTTCGCATTTTTCACACTATCATATTTCACAATCTGATTGAAAACTCTGATTCGATCCTGATTCTAACAAACTGCCATATGACATCGCGTTTTTATTCACTTGCCATTTAACAATGCTTCAGAAATGACTTTTTCTTTTATGTCTCGTATGGTTTTAAGATTTGTCTTTTTAATTTTAATAGGAGAAAATTGTTTTTACTTTTATCGATTGAAATAAAATGGAGTAGTTGTGGGCATCAAGCCATGGCTGATTGTAGAACCAAGGTAAATAAGTCATAGAGCTAAGATAGTGATAGAACTTAAGGTTTTCCAAGTGTTTGGTTAATTTGGCTTGGATAAACGGCGGGAGTATGCGGGTGCCTCTCTTATTGGACCAATATACGTTTTGTTATCTTATAGCAAGTAACGCCTGCCAGTCTCAGGAAGGTTGACCAAGAAGTTAAAATTGACATGAGACCTTTAGATTGCCTGGAATAAGAGGTAAACAAGGGACGCTTACCTCTGATCTTAGGCAGGTTGAACCAAGAATTTAGAATTGAAACATGAGACCGTTAATATGCCTAGAAACAGAGGCAAACAAGGGTCTAAAGTCAAAATGGGGCCATTCTGTAATGAGTGTCAGGCAAGGCAATTGATTCAATTTATAAACTTAGACATTTGCTAGACTAATAAAAAAAAATTTAATGTTAGTTGAACAACAAGTTGACTAAAATTGCAAAGGGGAATAAGAGTCCAAAGCCTACAAAGGCCTCCTATCTGCCTCGAATATTGTGCAATGGAACTTGCAATTATAAGCTAAGACAGTTGGGCTGACAAAAAATTCAACTGTTTTTGCTCGTATCTTGGGTTTGACTGTCTAGGCTTTTTCACAAGCTCAGGTAGTTTTACCAAAAAAATACCCAGATAAACAGTAAAATGGTATTACCTCAGAGAAGGCAGCTGAGGAAAAAAAGGATAATTTTCATTAATTAAAATTAAAAATTTGTAACCGAAATCCCTGCCGATAATCCACAGACCTTATATGAGGAGGTCACTATAGATGAAAAATTAGTGAAAAATGAAATTGACTGAGAATGATGGACTGAGCTGAGGCAATGAATAGATACTATTTGAAAAATGATTGGAGACAGCGGGCACCCACTCCACGCCTATCCCGAAGAGAGATAGAAGCTAAAGTAATCAAGCAGTATTTAAATTAAAAAAAAAAATCTTGGATCTTTTTCGAATTTCCAAAGTAGGCACTTCCTGTAAATACTCCAGTTTCTTTTTTACTCTTTTGCAAACCATTTGTCTCTCATTGTAAATAGCAGAACATTGCTTCTTGAATGTAGTAAATTTGTATTGAAATGCTTTATTTTAGCATAGTTTAGTCAGTAAGTTGCACAATCCTCTGTTTACTGTAATATGGTGATTAGAGTAAGATCACCGTAACGTAAAATTTTGGTTTGAAAGGTCATTTAAGGCACTTAAGACATTCAGAAAGGTTTCACATAGCGATTGAAGACGCCATTGCTAACATGTTGTTTATTTATAGGGTTCCACCCGAAGTTGTAGCAACGAATTTTGTTGGAGCTTGGTGGATTGGCTTCCTTTTTTGCGGCTTATTTGCACTGATAATTGGGTGGCTTCTCCTCGCGTTTCCTTCTAAATTACCAGGTATGATAATTATAAGCTACAGATAATTCAAACTAATAATATTTTGGTCTTGAACGTTATCGCTGAATAATGAATTTAATGTTTAATGAGTTTTCACCTATCAGTTTAAATCGCTTTAACTATTAAATTATTTAAGTATTTAACTATTTAGTTAAGATATTAGAATGCGCCATCATCTTTATTGGCACGAATTATAGCAGGGTTATAGCAGGAAATATGGACAAGAATGGTAAGTTTTTTTTTACATCAAGTTATTGGATTTGGTTGGTTTTATAGTTGAAATGATATGTAATGCGTACTGTGAATGTTTTTTTCTTACTTTCTTCTTTCTTTCGGGTAAAAAGTAGTTCGAGCGTTTTCACCACCATAAGTAATTATTTGGCAGCAGTTTCTCAATACGTTTGTGCAGAAAATATGCTAGCAAATTCGTATTACAAGGATTGCTGCGAAGAATCCTGCAGCAACGTTGCGACACGGAAGGTCAAAGCAAATTTGCTCTTGGTAAAAATCAGTATAGGTGCTCAATACTAGGTTGGGACCATAGTTAAATGGGAGTACAAGAAATTACAGGAGTCATAACTAAAAAATAACAGGAAAAAAAGAAATGACATAATACGTTTGTGCAGAAAATATGCTAGCAAATTCGTATTACAAGGATTACTGCGAAGAATCCTGCAGCAACGTTGCCACACGGAAGGTCAAAGCTAATTTGCTCTTGGTAAAAATCAGTATAGGTGCTCAATACTAGGTTGGGACCATAGTTAAATGGGAGTACAAGAAATTACAGGAGTCATAACTAAAAAATAACAGGAAAAAAAGAAATGACATAATACGTTTGTGCAGAAAATATACTAGCAAATTCGTATTACAAGGATTGCTGCGAAGAATCCTGCAGCAACGTTGCCACACGGAAGGTCAAAGCTGTATGCTCTTAGTAAAAATCAGTATAGGTGCTCAATACTAGGTTGGGACCATAGTTAAATGGGAGTACAAGAAATTACAGGAGTAATAACTAAAAAATAACAGGAAAAAAAGAAATGACATAGTTTGTGCAGAAAATATACTAGCAAATTCGTATTACAAGGATTGCTGCGAAGAATCCTGCAGCAACGTTGCCACACGGAAGGTCAAAGATGTTTGCTCTTAGTAAAAATCAGTATAGGTGCCCATAG
Organism: Artemia franciscana; assembly: GCF_032884065.1. Classification (NCBI taxonomy): domain Eukaryota; kingdom Metazoa; phylum Arthropoda; class Branchiopoda; order Anostraca; family Artemiidae; genus Artemia; species Artemia franciscana. The sequence goes on along the minus strand of NC_088871.1, from coordinate 19,024,361 downwards.
TTAAATGGGAGCCCAAGAAATTACAGGAGCCATAACTAAAATAACAGGAAAAAAAAGAAATGACATAGCTTATTCATTCGTCACAACTATGAAACAATTTTTGTGTTTGGACATATATTACCACAAACACAGGTCGATTTTTTTTTAGCACATTTCAAAATTAAGTTTTTGTGGTAATTTCTATTAAATTCAAGGGCCAGGAGAGATTTAGGTCCCTAAAATTCTAAAGAGATCTTCAAAATGGTAATTCTTACTGAAGCTTTCATGCAGTTTCTTGAAGATTTGTTAAGGGTCCATATGTATATCCACGAATCAGGCTCATGCTATTGGGTGATTTGTTATCTCTGAGCAATTTGCTATCTTGTTTTATCTTACTCTCCAGATGTAAGGCTCCTTATATATGGATACTGCAAAATCAATACCCAACCCACATAATGTTCATATTGGATAAAATCAAAATTACGCAGGACTATAGCTACAGCTATGTATCCTGTTCATAATTTGTCAAGTTGAACGTTCTTTATATTACACGCGTAATATTTGTGATTCGTCACTATAAGCAAAGATTTAAGTCACAGTTTGTTGAAGTTAAAACAAGCTGGAAATTTTTGAACAGATGTTTCCCTATACTTAAGATGAATCTGGTAAAAGATATAAAGTCATAGTACAAATTAGTGTCCCTATACTTAAGAAGAATCTGGTAAACGGTATAAAGTCATAGTACAAATTAGTTTCCCTATACTTAAGATGAATCTGGTAAAAGGTATGAAGTCATAGTACAAATTAGTTAACATACTTAATAGTACAATAGTCGAGGACAAACAAGTGTTGACACAATTTTTGAAACCAGCTTCTCGCTTACTAGGAACACTAGTAACATGGTGTTAAGATCAAAGAGAAGTACATACCGTATCAATTTTGTCCTTTTTTTTCATCCACAGGTGTTACTATTTGACTTTATTCATGAGCTATTGGTATTTGGTGTCTTTTCAAAAAAAGATAGGTCAATGATTAAAAAACAGCCGAAGCCCCTAGTTCCATAGCTCTTTTTGATAATTGATGTGTGCAGTTAAGCGTTAGATATATTCAGTTTTGCCTGAATTTTTTGGGTCATGAATCTTTGAATCATTTTTGGTCTCCAATTGCCATCAAACGGCTCACAGAACTGACAGACAATATAAATTATCCTTATTGAATGACTATTTGCTCAGTTCTTCCCTGGGACGATAGAAAATCATCAAGAAGTGAGAATAATTATTTTTATACAATTTTTATATAAGTACTTTATATTCGAATTGAATTTTTTTTTTTGCTAACACTGTAGCAAATATTGCATCTCACAAATTTTTTAAATTTGTTTTAATCGCATGTTTTTTTTTTAATTGGTACGGTTGATACCGTATCAATTTTGTCCCTTTTTCCCACAGGTGTTACTACATACCTTTATTCGTAAGCTAGTGGTTTTTTGGTGACTTTCCAAAAATGGGTAGGCTAATGATTAAAAACTATCCGAAATACTTAGTTCCACAGGGAAGCTTATGAAGCAAAACAAGTTTTGTGATGTCAGGTCTTAAACGTGCCTGGATTCCATATTTGTACCTTTTTTAATCAAATTGGCATGGCCGCAAGAAACCTGTTTTGAAGGATGCCATGAACGGCTAGGCCCGTTTTCGAGAGACCCGTTCCACAGCTCTTCTTGATAATGGATGTGTTCAGTTAGGCGTTAGTTATGTTCAGTTTTGCCTGAATTTTCTTAACAGTTGAATTTCTGTTTCCTCTTTGTCTGATTAGGTGCCTTTATAAAAAAGACAATTTTTACTATTAATTTTTGTCATCGATTTTTCGTTTGTCTTAGTGGGCCAGCTTTATTAGCAGCCTAGAAGAAAATGGAGGACTTTTTCACCACAATATTATTTTAGTTTGTTGCGAAGAACACATAACTTATTTTTTCGCAAAAGATGATTGGTATCAACCAAACTATTTTTTTCTTACTAGTCACATTCAAATTTATTGTGCGATTAAAAAAAACATATACTGGGGTTTTTGTGAGATGTAGTATTTGCTGCAGTGTTAATAAGAAAAATCAATTCGAAACACAAAACTTATTAGTAGAGGTTTTAGAAAATCTTTTGTGAAAATAAGACTCTATGGACCAGCAGTAGGAACTGATTTTTAGTCAAGTAATTGAATTTAAAAAGAACGGCGTTTTTTAGAAGATAAAGGTAAACGATCTTAATCCTGCTGGCCATTTTTGTTTGCTCTTTAAGGGATTTCCTTCATCATTAAAGTGAGGCTTTTACGGTTAGTTTTGTACTTGTTCATTCATTTTGTCTAAGGTAAAAGTTGATTGCAACATTTGTAAAGATTGATGCCTATGTATGTTGGGAGTATTTGGGAAAAGGGAAGGTAAGATATAACTTTATATAGGTAATGTCAAGACGTGCCATGGATGCCAATTTCAGAATTATGGTGATATTACCCAAGATAACTATTGCAGACGTCTTCCATTGTCCTAAAATTGTGTTAAACTTTATTTCAGGTGCGAAAGCGATTGCCGCTCAGAAAGTTTCTCAGGCGTATCAGAGAAAGAAAAAGGGGGAGGTTTGCGAAGATGATGATGACAATGCTGTTGGAGCTGATGGAGGAGGTTTGAAGGACTTGCCCAAAAATGTCATAGCAATATTTTCAAATCCAACCTTCGTAGCGATCAGTCTGGCTGGTGCAAGTGAAGGCTTTCTTGTTGCTGGAATATCAGGATTTGCTCAAAAGATTTTAGAAAGTCAATACCTTGTTCCTGCTGGACAGGCTGCACTATTAATTGGTAATTAAAATTTTTGATATTGTTTAGTTATTATAGATCCTTTTCCTGATTCAGAGGTTTTTTCTAGCATTTTCTAACAAGGTTTTTCGAACATCTGAACAGCTTGTTCAGGTGTTCTGTATGCTCTACTTCTTGTGGTCGCAATCAAAAATTTTTAAACCACACTTCTTTTTCATTCAAACAAAAAAGAAGAAAACGAAAAATAGATAAAACTCTCCTCTTTAACTAATCTATTTGTTTAACTCTTGACTCCAGAGATTGTTTTCTTTATTTTTGTTTCCAGTGCTTTGATGTCCCCAAAAAGTGAATACATTTTAGTCTTCTTTTTATCTATATGCTTGAAAATAAGAAATATCCCTCTATTTACCCGGTGTCGTATTTTAGAGACACTTAAATAAAAAAAACAAGTTTTTTCAACTGAAAGTAAGGAGCGACATTAAAACTTAAAACAAACAGAAATTACTTCGTATATGAAAGGGGCTGCTTCCTCATCAACGTCCCGCTCTTTACGCTAAAGTTTGACTCTTTCTCTCAACTCTTCTTTTTAAAACAGTAAAAAACTTTAGCGTAAAGAGCGGGGCGTTGATGAGGAAGCAGCCCCTTTCATATACGAAGTAAATTCTGTTCGTTTTAAGTTTTAATGTCGCTCCTTACTTTCAGTTGAAAAAACTTGTTTTTTTATTTAATTTCTGAACGTTTTTGAATCAATGCATGTTTTGATTTTGGCTCTCCACAGAGAAATAATTAAAACGAAATTTGCATTTTTTTTTTTTGGCTAAATGGCTTTCTCATAATTTCGATCGAATGATTTTGAGAAAAAAAGAGCGGGAGAGGAAGCCTTGTTGCCCTCCAATTTTTTGGTTAATAAAAAAGGCAACTAGAACTTTTAATTTTTTACGAATCTTTTTATTAGTAAAACATATACGTAACTTATAAACTAGCTTACGTAAAGAATTTTTTATTCTCATGTTTTTATTACACATATGAGAGGGTTGGCCCCCTCGTCAGTACCTCTCTCTTTACACTAAATCTTAAATTTTGGCCCAATTCATTAAGAATGACCCCTGAATCACAAAAGCCGCAGAATAAATAGTTGACATTACTAAAAATACTTTAGCGCAAAGAGCGAGGTATTAGGAGGAGGTGAGCCTCTCATATGGGTAATAATTTCTGTTCGTTTTAAGTTTTAATGCTGCTCCTTACTTCCAGCTGAAAAAAACTTTTCCCTATTTATTTTTTCATTGTTTTTTTTTTCAAAATAATGCTAGTAAATCCTGCGCTCCCTTCATGGAAATTTTATTCCCCATGACAAATTCCTCGATGGAAAGTTCTCCCAGTATATCCCCCTCTTTGAAATCCTCCTGAAAACACCTGTACACTTCCCAATAACCATTACTATATGTAAGCACTGGTCAAAGTTTGTAACTTGTAGCCCCTCCCGCGGGGACTGTGGAGGAGTAAGTCGTCCCCAAAGACATAGTTATAAGGTTTTTTGACTACGATGAATAAAATGGCTATCTCCGAATTTTGATCCGTTGACTTTGGGAACATAATTAGCGTGGGAGGGGGCCTAGGTGCCCTCCAATTTTTTTGGTCACTTAAAAAGGGCACTAGAACTTTTCATTTCCGTTAGAATGAGCCCTATCGCAACATTCTAGGACAACTGTGTCGATACGATCACCCCTTGGAAAAAGAAAAAAACAAAAAACAAAAAAAAACAACAAACAAATAAACACGCATCCGTGATCTGCCTTCTGGCAAAAAATACAAAATTCCACATTTTTGTAGATAGGAGCTTGATACTTCTACAGTAGGGTTCTCTGATACGCTGAATCTGATGGTGTAATTTTCGTTAAGATTCTATGAATTTTAGGGGGTGTTTCCCCTATTTTCTAAAATAACACAAATTTTCTCAGGCTCGTAACTTTTGGAGCGTAAGACTAAACTTGATGAGCTTATATATTTAAAATCAGCATTAAAATGCGATTCTTTTGATGTAGCTATTATTCTCAAAATTCCATTTTTTAGAGTTTTAGTTTCTATTGAGCCGGGTCGCTCCTTACTACAGTTCGTTACCACGAACTGTTTGATATTTAATCCAACGGGAATGGGGATGACCGGGAATGGGAACGGTGGCGCTTGGTCAACACTATGACTGTGTCAAAACCCTTACTATAATAATATGCAACATAGGTATAAACTGTTATTGTTGCACATATTTTCTTGTTCAAATCATACAACAAAGTGGTTTTGGGTATTTAGTATTGGTCCAGACAATATGTAATTATTGTGACAATCTGTCACTTTTCATTTTTGCTTAGATTATTTCAGTGTTACTATAAGAATAAGATTAGACAATATTTAGAATTACAATAGTACAGCATAAAACACTAATATAACCAGTTGAGCATCTTGTGAGTCAAGGTGAAGCATTCTTAGCAGAAGTACCCAGAATCTGAGCTTTCCTTGTCCTGTTCCTTTTTGAGCTTATATGAATTGTAAAAAGCTTACTTGAACTATGATAAAACTGTTTAAAACATGCCATGGGCTGCTAAGAGTGGAAGGTAGAAAAGAGCACAATTCTTGGGGCCCTAGCCATCAAGAAACGCCATTCTGGGCTGCTGTGCAGAAACGCCATTCTGAATAGCGTTGGACGCTGCTGTACCAGTTTAATAGTTTTTTTTCATTGAACTAGTTTTTTTTAAATTCTATTTTATAAATTTTTATATCTACTTTTATCTACCTAATAGTAAATTGAAAATCAACTGGGATTTGTTATTAAATATTTTAGAATGCCCAGGGGCGGATCTAGAGCAAAATCTTAGGAGAGGCCCAATGTGACATGGGTGTCAATGAGCATCTTTTCGGGTGAGGGTAATGTGACAAAGGGACCAATAATTTACCAAATAGACAAATTTATTCTAATAAAAGAGTAAAAGAAGGAATGAAGGCGCCAGAAAAATCTTGTAGGGGTCCTGGGGTCTTTCCGATTCCTAGATCCACCAGTGAAAATATTAGCTCTTTATTATCCAACTGAGTAATTGGAGAAGAGTGTCGGGGAGTGCTACTCCTTTCCTTCCAATACCTGATATTCATGGTATGACCTATCATATTCGTTTCCACTGCCTATGACTGCAAAAAAAGGACAAACATATTATGGTAGGGGTATTTTTGAAGAGGACTAAGGCTTTTGTCTCGTAGGTCCTGCATATGGTATACATATCATAGAGGTCAATTAAGACTTTTAGCGTATTTTAAAGGCTTAAAAATGCTACATAGCTTGAGGCACGCTAGTATTATGCCAGTAAATGATACTAGAGAAAAGTATATGTAACTACATAAAAATAACTTTCATCCAAAGTAGCTATATCCAACCTCCTTGTTCTAAATAGTTTAGTACAAAAAAAAAATCTGCCTTACTAAAACAGGAGACACTTAAATCCACCTCAAAAATGTTTCAATAAGTATTTTGTTAAAGGCCCAGAAGGATAGGACTGAAAAGAATCACAGGTACATATTTAAAAGAAGATTAGCTAGCCATAAAAGAACTACCTGTCAATCAATGATTTTTCTCCTCGGTCAAACCCAATAGCTTCGCCATTTTTGATAATTTGTTTTTATAACTCGTTCATAAAAAGAAATGTCTTTGTCAGGATAAAACTGAACCAGGTGATGATTTGAAATCTAATATGAAGCAAACTTTTTATAAACCAAGAGAACTTTCAAAATAGCTATCAAAGTTAGAAGCATAACATCTGACGGTACAAGGTCAGGTGAGCTTGGGGGGAGGGGGAGGGAAAATAACACATCATTCTTATTTAAGCCAAACTAGCATTTGACGGTTGTCAAACAAGCTCTCTGACCGTTCGAGGTAATAGGAGCTCGGTGGATGTGATAGAATTACCATTTAATTTAAGCCAAAATAGCTTTAGATGGTTGTCAAACAAGCTCTCTGACGGTTCAAGGTCAGAAGACCTCGGTGAGTGTGATAAAACATCATTCTTATTTAACCCCAAATAGCTTTTGACGGTTGTCAAACAAGCTCTCTGACCGTTCGAGGTAAGGGGAGCTCAGTGGATGTGATAGCATTACCATTTTATTTAAGCCAAAATAGCTTTAGATGGTTGTCAAACGAGCTCTCTGACGGTTTAAGGTAAGAAAATGTCGGTGAGTGTGATAAAACATCATTCTTATTTAACCTCAAATAGCTTTGACGGTTGTCAAACAAGCTCTCTGACGGTTCAATGTCGGGAACAGAACACATCATTCTTATTTAACCCCAAATAGCTTTTGACGGTTGTCAAACAAGCTCTCGGACCGTTTGAGGTTAGGGGAGCTCGGTGGATGGGATAGCATTACCATTTTATTTAAGCCCAAATAGCTTTAGATGGTTGTCAAACGAGCTCTCTGACGGTTTAAGGTAAGAAAATGTCGGTGAGTGTGATAAAACATCATTCTTATTTAACCTCAAATAGCTTTTGACGGTTGTCAAACAAGCTCTCTGACGGTTCAATGTCGGGAACAGAACACATCATTCTTATTTAACCCCAAATAGCTTTTGACGGTTGTCAAACAAGCTCTCTGACGGTTCAATGTCGGGAACAGAACACATCATTCTTATTTAACCCCAAATAGCTTTTGACGGTTGTCAAACAAGCTCTCTGACCGTTCGAGGTAAGGGGAGCTCAGTGGATGTGATAGCATTACCATTTTATTTAAGCCCAAATAGCTTTAGATGGTTGTCAAACGAGCTCTCTGACGGTTTAAGGTAAGAAAATGTCGGTGAGTGTGATAAAACATCGTTCTTATTTAACCTCAAATAGCTTTTTACGATTGTCAAACAAGCTCTCTGACGGTTCAATGTCGGGAACAGAACACATCATTCTTATTTAACCCCAAATAGCTTTTGACGGTTGTCAAACAAGCTCTCTGACCGTTCGAGGTAAGGGGAGCTCAGTGGATGTGATATCATTACCATTTTATTTAAGCCCAAATAGCTTTAGATGGTTGTCAAACGAGCTCTCTGACGGTTTAAGGTAAGAAAATGTCGGTGAGTGTGATAAAACATCATTCTTATTTAACCTCAAATAGCTTTTGACGGTTGTCAAACAAGCTCTCTGACGGTTCAATGTCGGGAACAGAACACATCATTCTTATTTAACCCCAAATAGCCATTGATGGTTGTCAAACAAGCTCTCTGACGGTTCAATGTCGGGGGAGCTCGGTGGGTGTGATGACGCATCATTCCTATGTAACCCCAAATAGCTTTTGACGGTTGTCAAACAAGCTCTCTGACCGTCCGAGGTAAGGGGAGCTCGATGGATGTGATAGCATTATCATTTTTATTTAAGCCCAAATAGTTTTAGATGGTTGTCAAACGAGCTCTCCTACGGTTCAAGGTCAGAAGATCTCGGTGAGTGTGATAACACATCATTCTTATTTAACCCCAAATAGCTTTTGACGGTTATCAAACAAGCTCTCTAACCCTTCAATGTCGGGGGAGCTCGGTGGGTGTGATAACGCATCATTCCTATTTAACCCCAAATAGCTTTTGAAGGTTGTCAAAAAATATCTTTCAATAATTAATTGAAAAAAAAATTCTGATGAAATTCAAAACCTAGTTGAAAAACGAATAAATTACCACTTCGCAGTTTATGCACCATGTTTTTTAAAAGTTATTTCAAATAGCATGGCGTGTAATATTTCCCAGTGTTCCTGGAATTCTATAAAAAAAATCTTTCAAATGAGGCCATATCATTCTAAATATTGTCTAATCTTATTTTTATAGTAATACTGATTTAATCTAAGCAAAAATGAAAAGTGACAGATTGTCATAATAGTTACACATTGTCTGGACTAATACTAAATACCCTAGACAACTTTGTTGTATGATTTGAACAAGAAAATATGTGTAACAATAACAGTGTGTATCTGATTAGTTTGACATGATAATGAGGCCCACCTGTGCCCCACTAGTGGTGAAGAAAGATAAAAAAAGAAGAAGAAGAATAAAAAAAGAGGCGCTTCGCATGCAAAAAGTAATTTTCCTTGTCATTCAAGGTAAGGTGCTGTAACTCTCCTCTAAAAGGTTTTCAATCATGGCAATTCCAATGATAAACTTCATTTCGATCTGAAATTATCTTTTTTTTTTTATGCGTTTCAGACTATTTTACAAATAGTCTGTCACAAATAGACATGGGACTTTCTAACATTTGATTTGGCTGTGATTAAACGCCTTTGGAAATGTTTCGCTCACTTAGGAAATTATTCATTTTTGTGTGAACGAGGAATACTGTAGCCCGCTGAAAGATGACTAAAGCATTATGCTGAAAGATGCATTATCAAGCATAATGCATCTTGTTGATTTATCTTTATTCCTTATTTATTTGAGCTTCTTTTTAAAATAGAGAAATACATCTAGACCTTTCTGAATAATTCTATTTTTTATAGGTATCATTTTCGTACCGGCAGGCGTCATTGGAACTTTTCTAGGTGGTTTTATTGTCAAGAAATTGAAGTTAAAATGTCGTGGCATGTTAAATTACTGCATCATTCTTGCTGTCATAGCATTTTGTAGCTGTTTCATTTTCCTTCTAAGATGCCCGAATCCAGTCATGTTTGGATTAAACAGATTTCCAGACGGGTAAGAACCATTTTTTTTTTTGCGGTAAGATGGCCAAAAATATCTAATGCTCAGAAGTTCAACAACATTTAAGGCTATTGATCCCTTTAAAATTTTAACTTATGTGAAGCAGATTAAATATGTATAAGTTGATAGATCAGTGCATTGAAACTAGGGGCCACAACAAACAAATAAATTTGTAAATTGTAATGCACCCAGAGACAAAACATTTCAAGAATATACATCTTTGAATTAATATTTCATTGACACTTTAATATGTAGAGCTTAGAAAATCGGGAAGTGGCACAGTTATATCAAAGTGAAAAAGACTGTATGCTCTCCTGCACTGCAAAGTTAAGAAGTGTTCTTCAATTCCATTTAAGCAACAGTCCAGCAAAGAGAATGAAAAGAATGAAAGTCGAAAGTTCACATTATAATATTTCACATCTTAACAGTTTTTACAACTTCATAAATTCACAACTTCACAGTACAAATTGAAGCTTCATAAACGAAAGTTTTTAACGGAAAATGCAAAATACCAACTAAGTCAAGTAGTATCTTCTTTGTATACATCGTGAATGTTATCTCCAAGACAATACAGATAGGCACGTAAAACGGAGAAAGCCGGAATTTTATCAAACTAAAAGAGAGTCAAATAGTTCGTGGTAACGAACTGTAAGTAGGAGTAACTCGGCCCAATGTGACCAAAACTAAAAAAAAACAGAATTTGAATAAACAATAGATACATCAAAAGATTTCGCGGTTTATGCTGATTTTAAATTTGTAACATTCATTAAGTTTAATGCTACCACTCAAAAATTACGAGCCTTAGAAAATATGTCCGGTCTCAAAAAGGGGTGAAACACCCACCAGAAGTGAAGAAATCTTATTGAAAATTGCATCTTCAGGTTCAGCATATCAGTGAACTCCTACTATAGAGTTTTCAAGCTCCTATCTTTAAAAGTGTGGACCTTTGTATTTTTTGCCAGAAGAAAGATCACGGATGTGTGTTCGATTATTTTTTTATTTTTTGTTCTACCCAGGGGCCATCGTGTCGAACCACTAGTCCTAGAAGACTGGGAGAGAGTTTATTTTAACCGAAATAAAAAGTCTAGTGGCCCTTTTAGGTGACAGAACATATTAAATAGATAAGATATTTATTCTTTTTAAAATCACTATCACAAGCCCACAGAGGGCCAAAATTGAACTTTGGAGTCGATAAATCATATGATTACATGAAAAATGGCAAAAACAACAACGAAAAAGAAAAAACACAGTGAATGATCATTTGTAAGTCAATAACTTAACTGTAACTATCCCCCGTTTCGCGCCATTTTTCCCTCAAAGTTGTCCGATTAAAACTTCGAGATAAACATTTTGCTCAGCATAGTTGAAAGTTCCAATAAGTATGTCTTTGTGTATGGCACAGCCCCCCAGAGTCACCGGAAGAAGGATCGCAAGAAATTTAATATAGTATTTGTTATTGTGAAGTATAACAACATTTCTTAGGGGGGAGGGGGTCTTGGGATAAATTTTCTACGGGGAAATCTTTCAATAGGGATGGCAGTTTTTGGGCGTGCACTTTCCAGGGAAAATTTTGCAAGGGAGTAAGTCGCCAGAACTAATATGAGAAATTTGCTTTATTTCTCTTACTTCTTTGTTGGTAACCCCATATCATATGTGGAGATGCTCTTGGGGAAGTATCCGAGAAAATTTTTCATTGGTTTAGAAATTTTCTGGGTGATTTTTACTTGGGAAGGACATGTTCCGCCGTAGAAACTTTCCACTGGGGGAATTTCCAGGAAATATTTTCAACGCAGGAGGGGGGCGGGTTTCTCCACGACCTGAGTAATGGTCCTCAAATGATCTTCAAATGAAAGAATTCTACAGAGTATTTTTTCTCCGGAATCATAGGCAAGAAATTTTCCGGGAGGAATTCGCAGGAAAGATGGAATTGTCGGGGGGTAATTTTCAAGGAGAATTTTCAAAGGAGGGGCTGGATTCAAAGGGGCTATTTGAAACACGATCGGGAATCAAATTAAAATAGATTTTTCCACTGAAAGTACGAAACAACATTAAAGTTCAAAACGAACAGAAATTATTCCATATAATTATGAGGTGAGCTGCCCCCTTCTCAGTATCCCACTCTTTATGCTAAAGTTTCACCTTGTGTGTCCTAATTTTATACGAACGACTCCTGAAACACAAGGGTCGTTTAATCAAAATCAGAACCATTTTTAAAAGTACTTAAAAAATTGAAGCATGAAGAGAGGAGCATTGAGGAAGGGACAATCCCCTTCATATACGGAATAATTTCTTTTCATTTAAGTTTGAATCTTGCTCCTTACTTTCAGTGGAGCCATCATTTTTTCATTTAATATTCCGAAAAGATGAAATCTGGAACTAATGATCTGGCTAGATAATAAAAGAGACTGTAATAACCATAATAATTTTGGCTAAGACTGTAAACACAGCTTTTTTTCATATGACTTTACAGAATATTTTTAAGAATTTAAAAGATTTGTTGTCAATTAATTTCCTCATCCCCCTTCCTCAAATTAAATCATGCGTACGCACATGATGATGCTCTAGAATACCTTCACTTCTTAAACTATGACTTCTTTTACTAACCTTCTTGTTCTGTTTTTTTAAAGAGCTTACACTCTGGATGAGCCGCAGTTCAACTTTATGTGCAACAATGACTGTTCCTGCTCGTCGGCTTTGTATGATCCAATATGCAGTTCTGATGACGTGCTATATTTTTCTCCTTGTTTTGCTGGGTGTACATCTTCTCCAGAATCAGGTGTAAGTTTATTATTTTTTATTACTTTTATAAGGCATATACGTAAGAGATGGAGCCTTGGAGCCAGGACCCACTGGAAGTAAGAGAAATAATGATAAAATATCTACAGAGATTGTGAAAAACACTTTATTTTAAACTGACAGATTCTAAAGATTTTGTTTGAAAAAAGACATGTCTAATAAAATAAAAATTTGTATATGCAGTGTGATAGGGCTGCATCCAGGACTTTTCTCGGGGGAGGGGGGTAACAAAAAAATCTTAAACAGCACATCAGAAACTTGTTTATAAGCATTTTGTCACTTTTTTACGAGTCGGACAAAAATTTTGGGAAGGAGAGTCAAACTCAGTACTCCCCACCCGTGGATACGACCTTGCACTGTGGTAACAAAAAGAGTGTAAAAAAGAAGAAAGAGAGAGAGAGAGAGAGAGAGAGATGGGAAAGCAGTCTAAAGAACTTTGTCATTTCCTCTTGAACAGTTCTTCTCAGGACTTTTTCCGAATTTATTCAGATGACTGGTGATCTAAAGAAGCCGAGTCGGGTAACTCTAAAAAAAAAAAAAAAAAAAAAAAAAAAAAAAAAAAAAAAAAAATAGAAGAAAAAAGTACACAGTAACCTTAGTTGTAGATTAGATTAAAATTTAACAAACATTTGGTATAAAAATATCAGTATTTTGAGGTATGTGCTGGACAATGAAAAATGTATCAAAATATATTTTAGTACAAACTTTATTAAACTGGGCTTAGAAAATACTAATTAGTGTTGGATGCCGAAACTTGGTGTTTTTTATTTTGGGCTATAATAATTATTTTAGGAATTATCCTTAAAAGGGTAAAAAATTACTACAAAATTATGCTTAAAACGCCAATGATTTAGGTAATTGCAAAAACTAATAATCAAATAGAGACATTGAAGACTGTTTTCAACAGAAGCTTAGCATTTCCATCACATTTCCATTGGTATCCAACAGCTAGCTCTGACAGCTGTCTCAGTGACAAAAATTTAGACATCTATCATTCGCAGAGTTAGGATCCAGTAAGGCCCCAAAAAGGCGCACATAAGATACCATTTTTCACATTCTATTAAGTTTAATTAAAATCCGACTAACTAATTTCCTCTGTCTTATGCCGATGATTAGATTCCGAGAAAGCCTCTCCTTTCCGATGATATATGAATTGGGGTGTATCTATAAGAGGTACAAAATCGCATTTTGAGATGCTAAAATAGATAATTAAATTTTTTCCACTTGAGTTTGGCAATTTCTGTTAGCTTAAACAGTTTTGGTTTGTTTGTTTTTTTTACGCTACAAGCTACAAGAAAAGGCTCTTTCTAAAAAATCACCATAAATCTTTTAAACTTAAGAGTATTTTTCCTGCATCCTGTTCCCATATAAGAAAAAGGTTTTAAATTTTAATCTCTTATTTAAATCCAGAAACACACCGCTTATCATGTGAAAACTATAGATGCTAGAACAATTAATCACATTGTGAAACTGGGCATGCACAACTAAATTATAAACCTTACCACACAGCCGGACAAATTAAATGTTTTAGCTCAATTCTAAAATACAACGCACATTCATAAGCTTTTTCTCCATTTGCAACCATAATATTTCTCTCACTGAGAGTGCTTAAACGGCCATCTTTGATCTTTTTTTGCGTGAAAACTGAAAAACCTAAGAAAAACAAATAAAATAAAGAAAGTCCTTGCACAAAACCGTTAATAAAAACCATTAAAACCGTTAAAACCGTGAATGCAAAAATGTATTCACACATACGCACAAAACCAGTACCGCAGTTTTGTTCCGTTTCACACATAGGAGTATAAGATGAAGTCTGATATATATTAAATTCAACGAATTTGATCTGCTTTTGTGCATCATTCAAGGACCTAAAATATCCGTAAAGCTTTAGAGTTTGAGCTCGGTCATACATCATGGTTTACATTTTTCTTTTGTAGTTAAAAAAAAAGAAAAATCAAATTTCAGTTTGTATTTGTAATTTAGTGTTCTCTTTGTTTACCACTGTTTATATTTTTATTGTTATTAAACTTCTTTTAAGGTATTTTCAATTTTCAATTTCTTGAAAATATTTGGTATTTTCAATTTATTTCAATTTCTGTTCAGTTGCGCCTGATTGTATACCCTAATAACTATTCTATAGGTATTTTACAGTTTTAATATTTTAAAATATTTACTGCTACGGGTTTTATCCATAAGTTATTATTCCCTGTTTAGTTTGGGTTTTTGTACGATTCTTCAGTTTTACCAGGGATACATTAGTTTAATTTTAAATTTAGTGATCTGTAACACGATTCCAAACGCTAGTTTACTGCATATCCGTTTTTTAGATTTACACAGACTGTTCTTGTGTTACTTCGTCGCCAAGAAATTACACGATAAATGAAAATATTACTATCCAAGGGATTGCTAAAGCTGGAAAATGTTTCAACGATTGTGATTCACTTGATTTTTTCCTGGCTATTTTGTTCCTTCTCCTCTTTGTTACGGTGATGAGCATCATGCCTGCACTCTCAGCCACTTTAAGGTAACTAGTCAATTATTAGTATAGTGCTTCTTCTGATCCTTATTTTCTCTATTAGTGTTTTTTTTTGAAATTTATTGCTGCTAAAAATCATGGCAGTATGAATTTATATGAGGTCAACACAACTGCACAAGTTTCTCCTCCAAACCGTTTTAATCAAAGCTTCACTCTGTTCCCTTTCCCACAAAATTCCCAATTACTTTGATTCCACTCTTAGTATCTTCCTTCACCCTGCCAAGAGACAGCTAGTGTTTTCCCCTTGGAAAATTTCTTCTGGAAAATTCCATCCCACAAACAGTTTCCCCGTGAAAAATTCTCCCCCAGAAAAATTCACCCACACACAAAATGAAGAAGCTAAAGACAGAGTACAAAAGCCAGGAACCCCCCAGAAAATACTCCCTGCGAAAATACTCCCGGAAAATATCCACCGTTGAAAATACTCCCCGCGGAAAATGCCTCCCCCCTTCCCAGAAAATACCCTCCCTCACGAAAAATATCCATCCCCGAAAATACTCCTTCAGAAAATACCCCTCCCCCTGCAACTGGTTGGTTTCCAATCCCTTTTGACTTATAAAAAAGAACTAGAACCCTCAATTTCTGACGTAATGAGCACCGTCCGAACTTTCTACAACCACGAGGCGGAGGTGGGGATGAGGAAGGGGCAGCCCCCTCCTATACAAAATAAATTCTGCTGATTTTGGGGTTTAATGTTACTCTTTGTTTTCTTAATAACAGCGTAGACCAAAAACAATCCTAGACATCTTGGATTAAGTATCAATTTCACATTTTTAATATCTCATTAATTTTTTGAGTAAAAAAAAGTCAAAAGTTTTTTTAAGAGTCAAAAGTTATCGGAGGGCTACTAGGGTCCATACAACCCTCCAGAGTCTGGGGGTCGATGTTGTAAGTTATGCTTCGGGGCATAAAGTTTTTATGAAAGGGTTTTAAAATAGTTCAAAGATCAGAAAAGGCCTACCTCCCTCCCACTAAAAAACTTATTAACGATAGTTTTTCCAAAAACTTAAGGAAGCTAACCCCTGGCCCTCCCTCAATGGTCCGCCCCCCAAAAAAATATTAACGATGTTTTGATCCAAAACTTATGGGAACTGGCCCTTGGCCCTTCATCGCCCGATGCCCCCATAGAAAAAAAACTTATTAGCAATATTTTATTCCATCAGGTATGGAAGCTGACCACGGCCTTCCAAGGTCCAATCCCCCCCTCGACAAAACTAATTATAAACAATAATTAATTCTAAAATCTTTGGGAGCTGACACATAGCCCTCTCTGGCCCGACCTCCCTCCTCCCCTAAAAATATTTACGAAATTTGCTTCCATAAACTCTTGAAGCTGACCCCAGTTCCCCCAATCCCCAACCCCCCCCCCCTGGAAAAAAAGGAAGATAATATATCAACGATATTTTATTCCAAAACTTATTGGAGCTAACCCCTGATTCTCCATGGCCCAATCCCACCCCCAAAAGAACTTTTTTAACGGTATTTTATTCCAGAACTTATTCCAGCTGATCCCTAGCATCCATAGCCCGCACCCCAAAGAAATTAAAATATTAACGATATCTTATTCCGAAACTTATGGGAGCTAGTCCCTAGCCCTTTACGGCCCGAGTCCCCCTCCCAATAAATTAACAGCATTTTAATCCAAAACTTATGGGAGCTGACTCTTGGCCCTCCGTAGGCCTCCTCCTAAAAAATATCAACGATCTCTTATTCCAAGCTTATGGGAGTGAACCCCTGGCCATACCTGACCTGGCCTGACCGACCCCCCTTCTTTCCCCTGAAAAAATATTAACAATATTTTATACCAAAACTCATGGAAGCTTACCCTTGGCCCTCCATGACCCGGCCCCCTTCTCGCCAAAATTTGTGTGATTATATTTTACTCCAAAACTTCTGGGAGCTGACCCCTGGCCCTCCATTGCCCAAACCATACCCTAACTTTGGAATATTGGTAGAACATACCAAAATTCGCCATTTTTTCATTACTTTTATTAGTAATACTTTCTCTGTGGCTGCTCACTTATTCATATAAAGGAGTGCGATTTTTCAGAGTGGATTCATCCGCGGGAGTTCTTCGGGGGGATTCATGTGGGGATTTATTCATGAGGTGGGGATTTAACGTGGGGGGCTATTCCAGGGGAGTTTTCTGAGGGAAATACGTCTAGCACCAAAAAACTGTTTGGAAGTTTTGGTATTGCACAGGCGCAATCATTGCCAACAGCTCATCAGTTCAAAATCTTAGTCTCTCGTACAACAGCCATGCTTGAAATTAGTCTAAATACTTAATTTGCGCTAAATGTTAAAATAGTTTCGGCAATATAGCAATAAATCCAATAATGGTCAAATCCAAGCGATCTTCTCCCTTCTAAGTCACAAGTGGATTAAATCAAAGAATCACAGTTACGAACCCTCTGGTATATTTATCGACTTTCTTTTTCTCATTCCACTCAATCACTGTAATTATCCAATTTTGTCCCTTTTTAATATGCAGGATTGTTGGATCATGGGTTGGATCATTGGGAATTTTGAAAATCTTTAAACGTTGGCAATAAAAAACGAACGGATATCAATTAAACAACTTCCCAAAAAATAAGTTTTTCAAGGAAAAGCAAAGGCCATATTAAGCCTAAGATCGAAAAAAATAGAAACCTACAAGAATTCAAAGTCAAAACGACCATATATTACTAATAAAGAACAAATGAAACCCTAACCCTCAGAAATTAAACAAACAATCATATCAAACACACATACAACATGTAATAATACAAAAGAAAAAAAATGTTAACAAGTAATTCTCAAATTTAATAAGCAAATCAAGCTGAGAAAGAACAAAAATCATTACAAACAAGAGTTTGGTGCTGCCTCTTTCCCTGACTGTAAAAATCTAAAACTTACTTTGTCAATCGTGCTTTACTGAAAACGAGTTATATTGCAAATATTTTCTTTTGTATTTATTACAACATTGAAAATAAAAATTACGGTAAATTTAAATTTTTTAACTGATGAACTTTCATATATTAATATCATTATATATAAAAAGAGTATATTTAATTTGCTAAACTGGAGCTAAACTGAAAACGGATTGTATCACAAATATTTTCTTTTCCAGCTAGTGCAGCATTGAACATGAAAATAAAAATTCCAGCGAAGCGAAATCTTGAATTGACGAGTTCTTTCAACAATTAATATCATTATATATCAAATATTCAGTTGGATTTTATTAGTTGTTTCCAAGCCTGTTCAAGACACATACCGTTTCAAACAGTTCGTGATAACGAAGCGACCCAGCTCAATAGTAATCGAAAAAAAAAAATGGAATTTTGATACCAATAGTTACATAAAAAAAATAGCATTTTATGCTGATTTTAAATATATAAGTTTCATCAAGTTTAGTCTTACCCATCAAAAGTTACGAGCCTGAGAAAATTTGCCTTATTTTAGAAAGAAGGGGGAAACACCCCGTAAAAGTCATAGAATCTTAGCGAAAATCACACCATTAGATTCAAAGTATCAGAGAACCCTACTTTAGAAGTTTCAAGTTCCTATCTACAAATATGTGGAATTGTGTATTTTTTGCCAGAAGACAGATCACGGATGTGTGTTTATTTGTTTGTTTTTTTTTTTGTTTTTTTTCAGGGTTGATCGTATCGATCCATTAGTCCTAGAATGTCGCAAGAATGCTCATTCTAACGGAAATAAACTTTCTAGTGCCCTTTTTAGGTGACCAAAACAGTGGAGGGCACGTAGGCCCCCTCCCACGCTCATTTTTTCAAAAAATCACCGGATCAAAATTTTGAGAAAGCCATTTTGTTCAGCAAAGTAGAATAACATAAATAATTATGTCTTTTGGGACGACCTAATCCCCCATAGTTCCCGGGAGAGGGGTTGCAAGTTGCAAACTTTGACCATTGTTTACATATAGTAATTTTTTTGGGAAGTGTACAGACGTTTTCAGGGGAACTTTTTCGCGTTGAGGGGGTGGTTGGGAGAGGGGGTTACATGGGAGGATCTTTCCATGGAGGGATTTATAATGAGGAAAGAGAATTTCCATGAGGTGGACCTTGGATTTTGTAGCATTATTTTAAAAAAAAACAATGAGAAAATAAATGAAAAAAAGTTTTTTCAGCTGGAAGTAAGGAGCACCATTAAATCCTAAAACAAACAGAAATTATTAAGTATATTAGGGGGTTCTTCTCTTCCGTAATACTTTGCTCTTTACGCTAACGTACTTTTAGTAATTTCAACTATTATTCTACGGCTTTGTGATTCAGGGGTCATTCTCAAAGAATTGGGACAAAATTCAAGTTTTAGTGCAAAGAGTGCAAAGAGCAAGGTATTGACGAGGATACAAACCCCCTCATATACGTAATAAAAATATACAAATATAGAAATTCGTTACAAGTTAATTCGTATATTACATATATTTATAACTAATAAAAACTTTCGTTAAAACAAATTCCAGTTGCCTTTTTAAGTAACCAGAAATTAGGGAGCAACTAGGCCTGCTCCTCCGCCCTCTTTTTTATCGAAATCTCTCCGGTCAAAACTCTGAGAAGGCTATTTAGCTAAAAAAAAAAATAACATGTAAATTTTGTTTTAATTGTTCATATGTGGTGAGCCAAAATCATATATTTATTGTTTTAAAAAGTAGAGTTGTGGGAAAGAGTCAAACTTTAGCGTAAGAGCGTGGCGTATAGGAGGGGACAAACCCTTTCATATACGGAATAATTTATGTTCGTTTGAAGTTTTAATGTCACTCCTTACTTGCAGTTAAAAAAGCTTTCTTTATTTATTTAATTCAGTAAAGCGCCAATGACACAGTAGGTTTAGAACTTTTACAGTTAGGGAAGGAGGAAGTACGCAAACGCTTGTTTGTAGTATTTCTTTTTTTTTTAAAGCTTGATTTGCACATTCAACTTAAGTTTTACTTATTTAAAGATTTATTTATTTATTTATATTAGTACCTGTTGTATGTTTGTTTGCTATGACTGTTTTTTTTTAATTTCTTATTGTATTGGGTTCATTTATTCTTAAATAGTAATATCTGGTCGTTTTGAATTGAATTATTGTAGGTTTTGTATTTCTTCTGATCTTCAATTTGATATGACCTTTACTTTTCTTTGAGAAGTTTCTTTTTCATTTTATTTAAATTAATCTTAAAACGACAGGGAATTTACCTAAGACAGTGAAATTTCGTCAGACTTTGGAAATATTTCGTCTAGTTACAGAGGGAGGGATATACCTCATAGGATGCATTTTAATACCAAAACATCCCAACTCTCATTGAGCTTCCAGATAAATTGAATAAGGAAACAAGTTTTTTAACCTCAAAGTAAGGAGCAACATTAAAACTTAAAACAAACAGAAATTATTAACTATATGAAGGGGATTGCCCCCTCCTCAAACCTTCGCTCTTTACACTAAAGTTTTTTAGTACTCTTAAAAGAAACTTTTTATTGCTCTAATTAAACGACTCTTTGGTTTCAGGAGTTGTTCTTAAAGAATAGGGTCAAAATTCAAACTTTAGCGTAAAGAGCGAGGTGTTGAGGTGTGGGCAACTCCGTTCATATACGTAATAATTTCTGATCGTTTTAAGTTTTAATGTTGCTTCTTACTTTCGGATAAAACAAACTTGTTTTTTCTTATTTAATTTCCGATCGTTTTTTAAACAATGTTAAGAAATATGGCCCCACCTCTACGGAGAAATCCCCATTTCAGAAATAAATACACATACGAAATATCTTTTGGGGAATTCAAGCCCGGTAAAAATTTACCCTGGACAATTACCCTTAACCCCTCCAAGCGCTAAACAGAGACGGAAAAAAGGAAGCAATACGAATATTAATAACTTTGTATAGGAATTCTGGAAAATTCCCCCAGTGCAAAATATCCCTTGACAAGCTCACCCAATGGAAACTTCCTTCCCAATGGAAAATCCACCGTGGAAATTCCCCTAGGAGAAAATTCACCCCCCCCCCACAAAATGTATGCATACTTCCCAATAACAAATACTAAGCGTAAACAATGGGCGAATCTTATAACTTAAAGATCTTTTCCCTGGAGTTATGGGGGGGGGCCTTATGTTATATCCAAAGGCATAGTTATCGGGTGTTTCAATTATAATGAACAAAATGGCTATCTCAAAACATGATCGGACGGTTTTGGGAAAAAAGGGACGGGAGGGGGCCTAGTCCCCCTCAAATATTATTGGTCACTATAAAAGGGCCCTAGGACATTTAATTCTTGCTTGAATGAGCCCTATCTTGATATTCTAGGGCCACTGGGTCGATACGATCAGCTGTGGAAAAAAAAATAAGCACAATTCCGTGATCTTTCTTCCAGCAAAAGAATATAAATTCCCCATTTTTGCAGAATGGAGGTTAAAACCTCTGAAATAAGGTTCTCTAATGCGCTAAATCTGATGGTGTGATTTCATTAAGTTTCTTCGACTTTTAGGGGGATATTTTTCCCTTTTTGGAAAATCAGGCAAATTTACTCGGGCTTGTAGCCTTTGATGTGCAACACTAAACTTAATAAAGCTTATGTATTTGGAATCAGCATAATAAGTCGATTCTTTTTATGTATCTATCGGGGAAATTTCCCCGAAAAGTCGATTCTTTTTCCACAGGGTAAATTTCCCACGAGGAGTGAATATTATGGAGGGAGGAAACCTAGACCCCTGTCCGAGATCATCCTAATGTTTGCTTGTCTCCAGTTGGATTTTCCAAAGAAAAAACAATTTTTTGACATTTTGTCATTTTTACCCGTAAAACATGTTGTAGCCAATTTTTTGTATTCAAATGCACAATAGCACTGAATATTTTTCCCAGGCTCTTTTCTTTCTCCCTGTTTCTCCTTTTTTGTATATGAGCTAGTGTTTAAAAAGCATGCAAAACTTCTCCCTCTATTAGAGGCCATGGAGCTTTTAAAGATCCGTAGTTGTATTTGTTGTCTGATGTCGTTTCGTTCTTAAATATATCTCACTATATACCAGGTCGCACCAATTCTTGTTTTCTAGAATTCTTACAGAAAAGTGGTAACTAAACATTAGTTTAAAGAAAAGGAGGTTGGCTCCCTTTATGTATACGATAATCTCTCTTCTTCTTAAACTCAATGTCGTTGTTCAACTCTATTTGAAAAGACTTGCGTTTTTAATTTAACATTTTCATAACATATTTATTCACAGATGCGTTAAAGCAGATCAAAGGAGTTTTGCACTTGGACTTCAATGGTTGACCATTCGATTAATAGGATCCATCCCAGGACCCTTAGCTTATGGTATGACTATTGATCAGTCATGTACCCTTTGGGACTCAGGATGTGGTGATGTATCTACATGTTTGCTGTATGACAACGCCGGATTATCTTCGTAAGTTAAGACTAGATTTTAGACATATGTGTATCTTAAAAATGTGATCTAGTTTAAAAGAATTATACCTAAAATACAAAATTAGCTTGAGAAAGAATTACCCTGAAAGAATAAAGCTTCTTAAGTTTTCACATGATACATAAATTCTTCGAGTTTTGTGAGCTCCCTCCCTCAAATCAAACCACCCGTACGTACCTACTTATGCTAACATCCATATTTTTTTTACATGTAGTGGCCGATTGTCGATTTTCATTCAAGATATTTTGTTTTCAACACGCTGAATTATTGTATCTTATTTTCATTTTTCTGTCCATTATTTTAATTTTATTTCTTAGATTTTTCTGATTTGGAATACAAATCTAGGGACATACTCAGATGGGGCTTGTGTTCTACTCAAACCCCACAAAATCCCTGGACTGTATGACTTTCCTGATGTTTCTTGTATTTTCCGTATAGTTTGTCTATTTTTTTGTTCTATTTACAGTTTTATCCCCCCTATCCGTGAAAAATAGTAGCAATCTGGAAAAAGTTGAAGATAACAAAAAAAGTGTTTTAAAGTAGCAGGCATAACACGAGACAGTTATAGAATATTCTTTTTTCAAAAACAAAAAGTCAGTTTTGTTCCTATTTAGATGAAAATCCATGAATAGGAAAAACTCCAATATGCACTGTATATAGGACTTCAAATTTAATTTTGGTCATAACAAGCTGTTTCAATGCATTGTCATGGAATTTTTTGTTTCAGAAAGTCTAGATACTTTCACCGCAAAATTTTAAGAGACACAGACGTACATGTTTGGATTATTAAGCTCTTTGCTATTTTGAAAGACAATTTGAAATTTTGAAGGTATTAATTTAAATAGTAAGGGAAGTTTAGTGGTAATTGACTAGAAAACTGATCCAGCTGTAATATATGAAATTACAAAAAAAAGAAGAAGAAAAGGTTGAAAAGAAGGTACATTCTTAGTTTTGTTTCTCTTATATTTAATTTTAACTGAATTTGATAATAACTGCGAATAGAGTGAGAGATTCTTTACTAATTGTGCCATTCTCAGGATCCTTAACATTGCGATGAGTTTTTAGATGTGGCAGTAGTAGCTTAGTTATAAGGTAATAGTCATCTGGACGGAAAATCGTTCAGTTTCATTTCTATATCCCGAAGCGTATGCGTCCTGTGTATGAATGCCTTCGGGCAAATTTCCCCTTCTTTCCAGGAATTGAGAGTATAAAAACCTTTCCAAATTTTATATTTTTCCCTCCCCTCTATAAAACCAAATAAAAGTGGGTAAATAAAAAGACAGTTTACAGTATTTCGTAAAGCGGGATTTGTGGCCTGATCAATTCCTGAGTGATATGCCACTAGTCTTAGAAATAATCCGTTTAGATAGCCATAAGCATTGCGGAAATCCTTCAGATGCCGCTTTGTCCATAGCCGTCAGTTATGGAATCTAGTCTATTTAAAGTTGTAAAATGCGCATGCAAAATGTGCATTGTTCGACAAAAAATGTCGAATATTGTTCGACAAAAAAAAAAATGCTAACCCTTTATGAGGGGTAGTTCTTTATACCGTTTATCCTCTATAGGGGCTGGAATATCCAAAAGTTCTATGACTGGAGCAATTTAGTACCAAGCTTTCCCTCTCTCTTAAGGCAAAGTTGCCAAATTCTCTGCAGCCGACTGAGTCTAGCCATGATCTATCTGGAATTATTTCACTTTATATTCTTTTAAACTCTTAAATATTTCATATATTACGATCTAATTGGGTGATGTGGTCGTATTATGCTATCATATTGCGATTATGTGTTGTGGTACAGTTGAGCTTATTCAAAATTATTGGTCATTATCCCTCTCTAAGTTTTAATAGACCTGATTATTCAACTAATAACAATTTTCTGAATACGAGTAGATCCCTAGGATATCGCTTTTGGGCTGAAGTCCCAATTTAATGTATTTTGAAAAGAAACTAATAATATTTTTTTTCAGAAATACGTTGCTGATTACTTTAATAACTAAAGGCATAACAATATTCTTCTTTACTTCTGCGGCGCTGCTCTATCGACCACCTCCACCCAAGGAAGAGACAAAGGCACCAGTAAATCCAGAAAAATATACTTACGATAATCCAGTGCTTGAAAACGACTTATAAAAATAGCAGTGTTTGGAAGAGGCTACAATGTTTTAGTGGGATTATAGATTTTTAAGGAGCTACCTCAATGCTGAAGAAAAATAAAACGAATCAGTGTCGAAGAGCCGTATGCTGATACTTTCGTATTGCCATTGACGCTTATATAACAAATAAACGAAATATTTTTGATAGAGCTTTCGAATAATGTTCAGCATTTTATAATTTATTTTTAGGTTAGGAACCTTACATGCCTGCACTGTCTTCCATTTATTATTCAATTACAGGAAAAGTCCAATAAACGGTAAAACTTTTCATCAAGAGAATTAAAATTGAGAAATTTGAATGCGTAGTATTAAATGTCCGAGTATGCCGGCTTAATACATCGAGACTTTTGTAAAGGGAAATTAAAAAAACAAAGAAAATACCGATTAAATAGTCAAAACATAAATGAAAAAAAAACTTGCACCAGATAAATAAAATTATTTGATGAGATGGAAGTAGTCTGCTGTCACAGGGTAAAGTAGGGTATTTTTCTGTATTATCGTACAGAGAAAACTGTATTATAATAAATTGGCTCTGTGTTACCATCTCGGGCTTTACTAAAACAACAAATTTTTTCTATCAGATGTAAGCTTCCAAGAGCATGTTCAGATTTTTTTTTTTGGGGGGGGGGGGGGTTGCAAAAAACTTTAAAATTACATCAACAATTTGTTTATGTGCAATTTAGTTACGTTTTTACGAGTCAGATAAAAATTTTGGTCGAGGGGACAAACCCCGTAACCTTCCCTGGATTTAACGCTCTCAGTCCCTTCCATTTTTAAATTCTGACTTTGGTGGGGGACAAAAGTAAACCAAAAAACGCTATGTGCATCCATTCATCGTTTATAAAATGTCTGCAATATCTTAAGAACGCCTCGGGGGATGGAACTGAAACTTTCAGGATCTTTCCAACAAGAAAGGAGGAATGGTGGAGCAAGAACAACTCAGTTTTCTTTTGGGGGAAGGGGTTAACAAATTTTATCTCCAATCAACACCAAAATTATGTTTCCACACTCGAAGCTTCTATGGGACTTAAAATTCATGCACCGTAAAGTAGCAACAAAATCAACAAGGCACTTACCCTACCAGGATCTCAAAATGGAGCAGCTGTAATATCTTAGAAAAACCCTAGAGTACTAAGTTGAAACTTTCAGGAAATGCTGACGAGGCAAATTGACATTCAATTAGGACTGGGCGGAAGTAACTAAAATTTCTTGTGCTCTTTTTATGAGTCGAAATTGATTGAATATCCCCCTCACTTGTGACCTTATGCTACGCCCCCTCTCACAACCCCCCAAGACATCTGATTACAATTTTCAGATAGCTATTTTGGTCAAAATAGTCGAAAGGTTCAACAAATGGAGATCCAGCGAAGACATGACCATCAAAATTCCAGGGGTAAGAATCAAGAATTATGCAGGTTGATAATTGTTTAGATGTAGATGCTATCTTGGGAATTGCTTCGAGAATCTTGTTGAAACTTTCAGTGAATTTTGGAGGAGAGGGGTTAAGGCAATTCCAAATTATGACTCAGAATGAACTAATGACTTAGGTGTCCAGATCATCAAAACAGCATATCCGAGGTTTTTTGAGAAGGGCCTGGGGTTTAAAGTTAAAACATACAGGTACTGTTGGGAAAAAGAATGGGGATGGTAGTGTTAGGGAACTGTTATCCGTTAGGGAGAGGGAGATGGGGTAAAAGATTTTTGCACCTGATCCGCTAAAACACTTTTGCGCTATAAGCTCCTATGGGACTTATAATATCTGCACAGAAACATAGCAATGTAAATCAAAAGACTCTATGCGTTTTCAGGTTATCAAAAACGATGTGACTGAATAAATCTCTCGGGAGCGGTTTGGGTTGTCAAGCTGAAACTTTCAGGAAATTTTGGGGAGGAGGTTGGCAAAACCTTATGTATGGCTTAGAGGAGAGGGTTGAGCTAAATCACAAGACTCTGTGTGCATCTTGGTTTTCTGAATACCATATCTTAGACGTCTTGGAAACAGATCAGAATATGGAGTTGAAATTTTCAGGTAGTGTAGATGAATAAAATGGAGATGGGCAGAGGGACTTTAAAATCGTGTCCTTTGTGGGAGCAGCTAAAAAATGCTATATCTCTGATCCAGGTGAACAGTTTCAACTATAGTTCCCTTTGTCAATTGAATGTTTCACTACATAGTAGGGAGGTAAATCAAAAGACAACATGTGGCGAAATGTTATCAAAATAGTATAATTACAATATAACTGAAATTACTCGGAGTATAAGTTGAACCTTTTAAAGAGTGTTACGGGGTTAAGTGGACCTCAATTTCTGCCTTCAGAGGAGAGATTAGACGGGAGGGCACGGGGCTGCTTTTTTGATCCGCCTAAACGTTTTCCCGCTATAAACCTCGATTTGACCTACAATCTACTCACTGTTAAGTAGCGAGGTAAATCAAAAGACACTGTATGTTCTCAGATGATTAAAAAGGCATAGCTGCAACATCATGTGAATGACTTTTGGGATCAAGTTGAAACTTTCTGGGAGGTTTGTGACGGAAAGAAATGAAAATAGAGCTTTGACTTACGTTTAGATGGTAAAGAGTATGGGATTAAAGATTTGTTCTAAAATTTGTTTAAAAGTTTTGACACTAGGAGGCGTTGACGGACTAGAAATTATTTCCAGTGCAGTGGCAAGATAGACCGAAAGAAGCCATGTGGACCAAGGTTATCAAAATAAACAGATCTGCATATATCATGAATGGTTTGGGGAATTGATTAAAAATTTTCATAGGATGTTAGGGGGCCAAGTTATAAAGCGGAAGCTGGTGGTGCAAGTTAAAACTTTAATTGGCAGTTTCAGTTTGAGGCTGTTTTTATGTTGGGAAAGAGCTTGTCAGCTTCTGAAAAGTTACAAAAACAACATAGTCAGTATAATCTCTTCTGTTGGTTTGTTAAAAATAAAGTTAAAACGAAAGGTAGAACCTACGGAATAAACAGTGGGGAGGATTAGTTATCACATGGATTCTTTTTATGTGCACTGCACTAAGAAAAAGCGAAGTCGACGCAGTGGCGTTGAATAAATAGAGATCTCTACTACTACTACTACTGCTACTACTAACAAGTCACCACAATACCAAGCTGCCTGAGGCCAACACAGTTGCGCACGCTCCTCCTCCATCCCAGTCTATTCAATCCCAGAGAAATGGGAAAATCCTCCCAGGAATTTCCCATTTCTCTTAAATCATTCCTTACGACATACTACGCCCCCACCACAACTGTGGATAACCTGCTTTCCGTTTATCCCTAGACGGTTGGCTGAGACGTTTGGCTGAAAAGGACAATCTTCGACAACCTGTCTTTATCTGCATTTATCTGCAGAACGTGCCCAAGCCATCTAAACCTTTTCTCACTGTAGCCCTAAAAGGCGCAATTGAACCACCCTTTTTGTACAGCCTACTGTTTAAAATACAATTAGTCAGCTGGAATTAGTCAGCTGGGTATATAAAACAATCCGTAGGTAATTTCTGTGGAAAACATATAGCAAATCTTCGTTCACTTTTTGGAATGCCAATGCTTCAGAGCCACGTTCGACCAATGTCATCACTGTAGCTTCCAATAATTTAATATGGGTTCGCAAACTTATCTTCCTATTGTTCCAAACTTTTTTCCACTACGAAAAAACACCCAGAGTCTTGGCTATTCTACTTTTAACATCTTCACTGCTCCCACCGTCTTTGCTAATAATACTATCAAGGTAAGTTATGCTTTCAACTTGAACAATCTTTTCGTTACCCAATTTACTTTTTCATCTTCAGTTAGTCCCAGCTTTAGCGACTTAATGAAGTAAGTGACTTAACTTAAGAAATTAACATTAATTTTCAAACCCATTATAGCATTCTGAACTCGCAAAACCTCTAACAGTTTATTCATTTTGCTATCACTTTCATCTAGGATGCCTTGATCATCAGCATAATTCAGGTCCAGGAATGTTTTTCCTCTCTGTTTGATTCCATGTTTCACAATTTTATTTCCTGTGCTTTTTAAGACAAAGTCCATCAAAATGATCTATATAAAGAGAGGGAGGGGGGTAGAACACAACCCTGTTTAAATCCTGATTTGATACGA
Organism: Artemia franciscana; assembly: GCF_032884065.1. NCBI lineage: Eukaryota > Metazoa > Arthropoda > Branchiopoda > Anostraca > Artemiidae > Artemia > Artemia franciscana. Next base: position 18,995,918 of record NC_088871.1, on the reverse strand, counting down.
AACTGCTAACCTCATTTCCTATCTTCACCACAGCAGTATTATTCTCGTACATAGCACTAACCACTTTAATGTATTTGTCTAGTATACCATACAAGGACAAGACTCTCCTTGTAGAGCTAAGGCTCTTCAAGCAGCAGAATCAAACGCTTGCACGTAATCTATAAAAATGAAGACTAAGTGCGCTTGATATCTCAGGCATGTTTCAATTAGTAATCTAACAGCGGAAATTTAGTCATTACATCCTCTACCCTTCCTAAAACTCAACAGTTTTTCTCTTAAAACTTTGTCTACAGCATCTCTAAGTCTAAAAAGTAGCATACTATTAAGTAATTTGCTACCTACAGAGACCCATCTAATTCCTCTATTATTAACACACTCATTCTTATCACCTTTCTTATACAGGCAGTGATATAATTAGGGTTTTCTTAAAATCACTACGTACTGCCCCATCTCCATTTTCCTCTGTATCTTTTCCTGCAACTCTATCCAGGTTAAGCTCAGTCTCAAAATGTTCTGCCCAACTCTTTCCTTATCACTAATTGTGGCCCTGTTCCTGTCTTTAACTAGGACAAGTCCGGATTGACTACTCCCTCTCAATTTATTAACATGCCAGTACAATATTTTACTATTATACCGTCTAGCTACATCTTCAAGACCATCAGTAATTTTCCGTGTTCTCCACTTCACGCCCTCTGAGGCATTATTCTAATTCTTTCTCCGTTTTCTTTACATTCATCTTATTTTCATAAAATCTATCTCTTATATAATTCTTATACAAGCCCTTTCTCCTATCAATTAAACATAAAGCTTTTTCACTAGTATTCCTAGCTGTGTTCTTAAATTTCTTTCCTAAGACACCATCAGTACTTTTCATAAATTATTTACCTAAGATTATTCCATCCATCTTCTACTTACTGTCAGTTTTTGAACTCACAAGTTTAATATTTAACTATTCCTGGAAACCTTCTCTCAAATTCTTATTCTGGAGTCTACCAACGTCATAACTTCCCAGAAGGTCGTTATCCTTCTAAAATTTCAGCCTTATCCTTCTGAAATTTCAGTGAAATCATTAACTTTAACAACAGTAACAGAACTCCTCAGCCAATCTTCAGTTTACAACAACATAATCAATAAGATTAGCTGTATTACCATCTTGTGAATGCCATGTTAACTTGTGGGTTATTTTACAGTCAATGTTAACTTATGGACCAAATACTGTATTGGTTATCACTAGATAGCTATACCTACAAAATAGCAGTAGGGCGTATCCATTACCGTTTTCTTTTCCGTATTTCTACTTGGGCCCCTGTATATTTGTTCCTATAATTGTAAGTAAACTTCATCTCAGTCACTACTATCTCCTTCAGTCGGCTCTAAAGGGGTATTTATTACTATAACTGATACCGTCCACTGTATAGTCAAAAAATGAGAAATTAGTATTCTATTATTAACACCTTCCCTGCCTAAGCAATACTTAGCAGCTTCCTATTCATCATGAGCCCTACTCCCTGTCTTTTTACCCCATCTTTCCTGCCTGAGTAAATAAATTCTGTTTCACCTAATTTCAAGCTTCATGCCCCTGGTATATGACTTTCTGAAATTCCTAGTACGTCCAGCTTGAATCCTGTGTATTCCTAAGTCAAAATATCGATACGATAGTTATTTTTTTTCCGTCGTAGCATTCCAAGTTGCAATTTTCATATTCTTTAAATCATTTGTATTATTTTTGCCTCGGGAAAAGCAATGGTCCCAGATACCAGTGCAAGATGGAGGATGGACATATACATCTTCTCAAATGTACACCAAAGTACTTAAGCCGGCTTAGAACCGGACAGGAAGAAGTCCCTCGAACTTCCAGTATGAATGCAAGGAGCCTCTATACAACAGAGACTTCACATATATATTTAAATAGAAAATTGGACACGCGTCTAATTGAAATCAGTTATATATAGATCTCAAGTCTGTAGTATTAAAGGGCATAAACTTATGTCCTTAGACCCGTACCCCTCCAGCACTCTTAATCATTAAAATTTGTCACGCAAGGCTTCTGAGCTTGCTGAATAGAGATCCGAGGCCAATTAGGCAGCATCAAGAGGTCCAGAACCACCTCACCTTTTTGATACAGTTTTTAAAAAGGGTGGACATTACATGCATTGCTGAAATCAGGGTCATACAAATATGTCAAATCTCAAGAAGAACCGGGAAAATAAATGTCTAAAATTAAATGTTATATTCGAACAATTTTTTTAATTTATAGTTAACCACAGATGACTCTGGGTTTATAGCAGTTTGAGTGATGGCAACATTACCTTCATTTGTGATAAAGTCTGTTCATTGCAAGTTCGACTTCAGTGATCAAGTTGGTATCTCCTTAATGTAAAATGTTTCTCTTTTTCAGTAATAATTTCTATATAGGCCATTTGGTCTATAGTTCTAGATTGTCTGTTCTTACTATCATGAGAACATTTTTTTCTTTACGCCTATAGTTATGAAAAGGGTATTTAATTTCGGCCTTATCACGGTGATAAGGGAAATGTTACTCGCGATGGTCATGCCCCTTAAACTGTCGAAGATCTTATCATTGTTGATTTTATTATCATAATTATATTCTTGTTATATCTGTTTTACTCGTACCACTATTATTTTTATTGATTCGAGGGTTCACGACAATACCGTTATCTGACATTTTGCAGCCAAGCCTTCCTGTGGAAAGCTTGGAAGCAACCAATTATCCTGTGTTAATCATTTTTTAATATTAGTTATACTTTCGGTTAAAACAATAAGAAAAGATTTTTGAGGACAAAACCTCCAAGTTTGACTTTTTTTCTTCTTGTTATTCTTCATATTATTATAATTACAGTTGTATTGCTATAGGCACCACTGAAGTAACGCTACTGAAGTCACGCCTGAGGCTCTAAAGATTACCTATAGATGGGTCATTTATCAACTTACACAACCATACTACCAAAGATATTCATCATTAGTATAATCCAGTCGGCATCTCATTTACATATTCCTGCCTGGGCATGATTAACAAGGTTAATCCAATGACAGTTATATAAATAAGTTTTTTATTTGGGTTGAATGAAACCGGTTTACATTTTTATAAGAATCATACATTAAGTGAATATAAAGCGAAATTTTAAATGTATTATATTAGAAGGCACCGAGAATAGAATTTTAATAACACTGAAATACAAAAATAAAAAATAAATCCAAAAATTAATGAAAAAATAAATAAAATACTAAGTAAGAAAATTCCAATACAAATATTACTTTTTTAATACGAAAAACCACGAATAACATTTGTATACCATTTTCATTTTGTATTTCAAAAATATCACAAGTGAATTTCTTTTGCTATTGGCTTGAAAAAATCATCTTGTGATATTTTATTTGACTGGACACTTTCAAAATGTTTTGTGCTCTGTTTTACCCGAAGCTCGATGAAGATACGCTTCTTAGAATCAAAAATGTGGTTCGAAATGTTTTGTACTCTGTTTTGCACAAGGCCAAATGAAGATAGACTTCATTGAAACAAATGTATGGTTCTGCACACATTTGTTTTGCACAAAGCTCGATGAAGATACGCTTCTTTAAATTAAATGTTTTGTGCTCTGTCTTGACTAGAGCTCGATGAAACACACTTCTTTGAATAAAATATGTGGCTCAAAGGGTTTTCTATCCTCTTTTATACGAAGCTCGATAAAGATGGTTCTTTGAATCAGATGTATGGTTCAAGATGTTTTTTGATCTGTTTTCCTAAAGCTCGATGAAGATACACTTCTTTGAATGAAATGCGTGGTTCAAATATTTTTGCTCTGATTTGCACAAAACCCAATGAAGATACGCTTCTTTGAGTCAAATGTGTGGCTCAAAATGTTTTGTACTCTGTTCTGCACATAGCTCGATGAAGATACAGAAAGAGAGAGAGAGAGAGAGAGAGAGAGAGAGAGAGAGAGAGAGAGAGAGAGAGAGAGAGATAAAGATAAAGAGAGAGAGCGAGAGAGAGTGAGAGAATGAGAGGGAGTAACGCCTACAAACCCACAAAGTCAGACCCACAAACACAAAAAGACAGAAGGAGACAGAGAGAGAGGCACAGAGAACGAGAAAGACAAAAACACCTAAAAGGCACATAGAGTCAGACATACAAACACACAAAGACAGACAAAGAAACAAGCAAACAGCCACTCAGACACACAAGTATAGAGAGAGGGAGAGAGACAAAGAGAGAGAGAGAGAGAGAGAGAGAGAGAGAAAGAGAGAGGGAAACACATACAAACAAACAAGTCAGACCCACAAACACACAAAGACACAAACAGAGACACTTAAACATCCAGCTCAGATATATAGGTACAGGGAGAGAGAGAGAAAGAAACAGGCAAAAACTCGCTCAGACATGCAGGCACAGATAGAGACAAAAACACATATAAAAACGCACAAAGACAGACATAAAAATAAGCAAACATCCTGTTAGACACAAAGAGAGAG